>NC_084614.1:1748290-1760700 GCF_033978795.1 Nerophis ophidion
GCATGTTAGTGTTTAGTGATTAGCACATTAGTGTTTAGTGATTAGCACGTTAGTGTTTAGTGATTAGCATGTTAGTGTTTAGTGATTAGCATGTTAGTGTTTAGTGATTAGCACGTTAGTGTTTAGTGATTAGCATGTTAGTGTTTAGTGATTAGCACATTAGTGTTTAGTGATTAGCACGTTAGTGTTTAGTGATTAGCATGTTAGTGTTTAGTGATTAGCATGCTAGTGTTTAGTGATTAGCACATTAGTGTTTAGTGATTAGCACGTTAGTTTTTAGTGATTAGCACGTTAGTGTTTAGTGATTAGCATGTTAGTGTTTAGTGATTAGCATGCTAGTGTTTAGTGATTAGCACATTAGTGTTTAGTGATTAGCACGTTAGTGTTTAGTGATTAGCATGTTAGTGTTTAGTGATTAGCATGTTAGTGTTTAGTGATTAGCACGTTAGTGTTTAGTGATTAGCATGTTAGTGTTTAGTGATTAGCACGTTAGTGTTTAGTGATTAGCATGTTATTGTTTAGTGATTAGCACATTAGTGTTTAGTGATTAGCAGATTAGTGTTTAGTGATTAGCATGTTATTGTTTAGTGATTAGCACATTAGTGTTTAGTGATTAGCAGATTAGTGTTTAGTGATTAGCATGTTAGTGTTTAGTGATTAGCACATTAGTGTTTAGTGATTAGCACGTTAGTGTTTAGTGATTAGCACGTTAGTGTTTAGTGATTAGCACGTTAGTGTTTAGTGATTAGCACGTTAGTGTTTAGTGATTAGCATGTTAGTGTTTAGTGATTAGCACGTTAGTGTTTAGTGATTAGCACGTTAGTGTTTAGTGATTAGCACGTTAGTGTTTAGTGATTAGCACGTTAGTGTTTAGTGATTAGCATGTTAGTGTTTAGTGAATAGCACGTTAGCGTGGTCATTAGCACCTTAGTTTTTAATGATTAGCATGTTAGTGTTTAGTGATTAGCACGTTAGTGTTTAGTGATTAGCACGTTAGTGTTTAGTGATTAGCACGTTAGTGTTTAGTGATTAGCACGTTAGTGTTTAGTGATTAGCATGTTAGTGTTTAGTGAATAGCACGTTAGCGTGGTCATTAGCACCTTAGTTTTTAATGATTAGCATGTTAGTGCTTATTGATTAGCATGTTAGCGTGGTGTCAGTTTATGTGATGCTAAATGTTTAATATCATGTATATATGAGTGTTGTAGTACTAAGTAGTACTAAGTTGTACTATGTAATACTGTAGTATTTGTATTCTTGCCTGACACAAATGCTAATTGCTAATGCTAGCCGCTGCCTGCTGAGTATCCCCCGGCTTGACCCCGCCCCCTGGCAGGCTGGTCGCCGAGCACGATGGCGCTGGCGGCTGTGGTCGATGATGTCGTCTTCCTGCTGCGGCGCCAACAAAACAAGGAACATGTCGGCTCTGGACTTCCTGCTGGGATGGCGGCACCTGATTCTGGCCTCAGGTGATGGCGCCCGGCCCGCCAATCACGTCGCTCCGTTGCTCAGAGAGGCTAATCTGTGCCATGGGTGAGTGTGTGTGTGTGTGTGTGTGTGAGTGTGAGTGTGCGTGTGCGTGTGCGTGTGCGTGTGCGTGTGCGTGTGCGTGTGCGTGTGCGTGTGAGTGTGAGTGTGTGTGTGTGTGTGTGTGTGTGATGTTGGAGGAAGAACAGAAGGTTCCAGCAGGATGTTGTCAACTTACATGTGTTGAAATCACACACACTGCAGAGGTCAGAGGTCATTTCTAAAGGTAAATTGTAAAGTACACACACACACACACGCACAGGCACGCACACGCACATAATACACGCGGACAGGCACACACACACGCACAGGCACGCACACACACATAATATACACGCACACGCACACACACGCACACACACGCCAGGACAAAACAAACAATGACACAAATTAGGGGATCAGCGGGGGCGGGAGAGAGAGAGAGAGAGAGAGAGAGAGCGAATCGATCTGCGCAGGCGCACACAGTCTGCTCAGACGGACGTTGGACAAAGTTGTGTGAGCAAGTGTGTGTTGTGTGTGTGGTTGTGTGTCCGCGGAGCAACATGTGGCTGACATTGTGGGTACGTCGCTTCTCTCTTTTCACCTCCGTCGTCTTCTCGTCGCCGAGTGCGCGCGCGCGGACTTAGACCGAGCCGCTGACGAGCACGCGCGCGACGCGGCTATTAACGGCTGCTGCTGCTGATGATGATGATGATGTTTGATGAGGGGATGAAGATGGGATGGGGTGGGGGAGGGGCCGTCCTGTTGTGTTTGTGCTGCGCACGGGCTTGTAGTTACGGTAACTTGTCTGTCAATGGACCAATGAGAGGCTGCACAGTCGTAGAGTCCCGCCCCCTTATGAAGATCCCCTCATTACGCGATGGAACGTGACAATTGGTCCTAAGCCCCGCCCACTGGGCTGTGTGCAGGTGCTAATGGCGTGGTGCGGGTGGCGCTGTGATGTCATCAGGGCCTACGTCTTCCAGGCCAGCCGACCTGCGGAGGGCGGCGAGGCCCCGCCCCCGCACGCCAAAGGTGAGGAGGCGCTGGGTTCAGTCCCTGCCCTGCGGCCCACGCTGAGACCGTGTGTGTGTGTGTGTGTGTGTGTGTGTGTGTGTGTGTGTGTGTGTGTGTGTGTGTGTGTGTGTCCAGTGGTGTCCCAGTGGGTCAGCTCAGCGGGGTCCTGCAAGGGGCGGTGCTTTGAGCTGGAGGAGGCGGAGCCACCAGGTTGTCGCTGTGACAATTTGTGTAAGACCTACTACAGCTGCTGCTCCGACTTTGACCACCACTGTCTAAAAACAGGTGAGTCACATGACCTCGCTGTCAAGTGAGTCACATGACCACCACTGTCTAAAAACAGGTGAGTCACATGACCTCGCTGTCAAGTGAGTCACATGACCACCACTGTCTAAAAACAGGTGAGTCACATGACCTCGCTGTCAAGTGAGTCACATGACCACCACTGTCTAAAAACAGGTGAGTCACATGACCTCGCTGGGTGTGAGTTTTTCCTTGCCCTTATGTGGGCTCTACCGAGGATGTCCTAGTGGTTTGTGCAGCCCTTTGAGACACTAGTGATTTAGGGCTATACAAGTAAACATTGATTGATTGATTGATTGATACTGTCAGGTGAGTCACATGACCACCACTTAGCATAAAAGGCAGCTTAATTGGCCTCGTTTTTCTTCATTTAATCGTAAAATAAAACTCAGTTTATCTTAATTTTTTTCTTAGCTTAATTTACCTTATTTCAACTTATTTTATTTTAGTTTATTTGAGAGCAACTTAGTTTATTTTAGCCTAGATTAGCCTATCTCAGCTCAGTATATTTAGTTTATTTTATGTTAGCTTATTTTAGCTTTGTTTATTTCTGTTGAGTTTATCTTAGCTTAGTTTATCTTGGTTATGTTGAATTATCTTGGTGTAGCTTATTTTAACTTAGTTTATTTGATCTTTGTTTAGGTAAGTTTAGGTGTGCTCTATTTTAATCTAGGCTTAGTTTAACTTCATTTACATATTCTTGTCTTATAATAGTTGAGTTTATTTTAGCTGATCTTATATTAGTTTATCTTCATTTAGTTTATTTTAGCTGATCTTATATTAGTTTATCTTCATTTAGTTTGTTTTAGCTGATCTTATATTAGTTTATCTTCATTTAGTTTATTTTAGCTGATCTTATATTAGTTTATCTTCATTTAGTTTATTTTAGCTGATCTTATATTAGTTTATCTTCATTTAGTTTATCTTAGCTGAGCTGATCTCAGATGAGTTGATCTTGCGTTAGTTGAGCTGATGTTGGGGTGTGTGTGTGTGTGTGTGTGTGTGTGTGTGTGTGTGCGTGTGTGTGTGTGTGTGTGTGTGTGTGTGTGTGTGTGTGTGTGTGTGTGTGTGTGTGTGTGTGTGAGCAGCGGGCGGGTTCGAGTGCCGTCAGGAGCGTTGTGGCGAGGGGAGGAGGGAGGAGCACGCCTGCCACTGTGACCAGGACTGCCTGGAGCGAGGCGACTGCTGCTCCAACTACAAGTCGGCGTGCAAAGGTAAGGTAACGCCCTCGCCATCACACACCTGCCGCTGAGTCTGCTTCACCACTTGTGTTGGAGGTGAGGAGGCGTGGCTTCAAGGAGACTGCGAGGACATCGGCAGCGCCGAGTGTCCCGCTGGGTGAGTACGCTATGCTGATTGGGCGGGCGCTATGCAAATGATATGCAAATGAGCGCTCTGGCCCCCGCAGCTTCGTCCGCCCCCCCTCTCATCATGCTGTCCGTGGACGGCTTCCGGGCGTCTTACCTGAAGAAGGGCGCCTCCGTCATCCCCAACATCCACAAACTCAGTAGGTGGCCCCGCCCCCTTCTCCTACAGCCCGCCCCCTCCCGGTAACCACAGGTGTTTCCCGTCAGGGACGTGCGGGACGTCGGCGCCCTACATGCGCCCCGTGTACCCCACCAAGACCTTCCCCAACTTGTACACCCTGGCCACGGTGAGTGTCATGTGACCTGCTGGCGGGGGAGGGAGGGGCCACGCTCTCACCTGCGTGTGTGTCCTCAGGGCCTCTACCCCGAGTCCCACGGCATTGTGGGTAACACCATGCACGACCCCGTCTTCAACGCCACCTTCAGCCTGCGCACCCGGGAGAAGCTCAACCACCGCTGGTGGGGGGGGCAGCCGGTGAGTGGGCGGGCAAAGGGGGCGGGGCCAGTGGCTTGTCCTTTGTGTCACGCCGCCTTGTCGCCCGCAGATCTGGATCACGGCCGAGGAGCAAGGCGTCAAGGCCGGAACTTTCTTCTGGCCCTGGTAGGTGATCTCACCCTCCCTCCATCCCTCCTTCCTCCCTCCATCCATCCTCCCTCCCTCCCTCCATCCTCCCTCCCTCCTCCCTCCATCCCTCCTTCCTCCCTCCATCCCTCCTTCCTTCCCTCCATCCCTCCTCCCTCCATCCCTCCTTCCTCCCTCCATCCCTCCTTCCTTCCCTCCATCCCTCCTCCCTCCATCCCTCCTTCCTCCCTCCTCCCTCCCTCCTCCCTCCATCCTCCCTCTATCCCTCCTTCCTTCCCTCTTCCCTCCCTCTATTTCTCCCTCCCTCCCTCCATCCCTCCTTCCTCCCTCCATCCCTCCTTCCTCCCTCCTCCCTCCCTCCTCCCTCCATCCCTCCTCCCTCCCTCCTCCCTCCATCCCTCCTTCCTCCCTCCATGCCTCCTTCCTCCTTCCTCACTCCTCCCTCCATCCCTCCTTCCTCCTTCCTCCCTCCTCCCTCCATCCCTCCTTCCTCCCTCCATCCCTCCTTCCTTCCCTCCATCCCTCCTCCCTCCCTCCTCCCTCCATCCCTCCTTCCTCCCTCCTCCCTCCATCCTCCCTCTATCCCTCCTTCCTTCCCTCTTCCCTCCCTCTATTTCTCCCTCCCTCCCTCCATCCCTCCTTCCTCCCTCCATCCCTCCTTCCTCCCTCCATCCCTCCCTCCTCCCTCCATCCCTCCTCCCTCCATCCCTCCTTCCTCCCTCCATGCCTCCTTCCTCCTTCCTCCCTCCTCCCTCCATCCCTCCTTCCTCCTTCCTCCCTCCTCCCTCCATCCCTCCTTCCTCCCTCCATCCCTCCTTCCTTCCCTCCATCCCTCCTCCCTCCCTCCTCCCTCCATCCCTCCTTCCTCCCTCCTTCCTCCATCCTCCCTCTATCCCTCCCTCCTTCCCTCTTCCCTCCCTCTATCTCTCCCTCCCTCCCTCCCTCCATCCCTCTTTCCTCCCTCCTCCCTCCCTCCTCCCTCCATCCCTCCTTCCTCCCTCCTCCCTCCCTCCTCCCTCCATCCCTCCATCCCTCCCTCCTCCCTCCATTCCTCCTTCCTCCCTCCTCCCTCCTCCCTCCATCCCTCCTTCCTCCCTCCATCCCTCCTTGCTTCCCTCCATCCCTCCTCCCTCCCTCCTCCCTCCATCCCTCCTCCCTCCATCCTCCCTCTATCCCTCCCTCCTTCCCTCTTCCCTCCCTCTATCTCTCCCTCCATCCCTCCTTCCTCCCTCCATCCCTCCTTCCTCCCTCATCCCTCCTTCCTCCCTCCTCCCTCCCTCCTCCCTCCATCCCTCCTTCCTCCCTCCATCCCTCCTTCCTCCTTCCTCCCTCCTCCCTCCATCCCTCCTTCCTCCCTCCATCCTCCCTCCATCCCTCCTTCCTTCCCTCCTCCCTCCCTCTATCTCTCCCTCCCTCCCTCCTCCCTCCATCCATCCATCCTCCCTCCCGCCCGCATGACCCCTGACCTCCTTCCAGGGTCATCCCGCTGGAGCGCCGCATCCTCACCATCCTGCACTGGCTGCACCTGCCCGACCAACACAGGTGTGCCCCTCACACGCCCCCTGCAGGTACACCTGTGCTCACCTGCTCCTTCTGTGTTGTCCAGACCTTACGTCTACGCCGTGCACTCCGAGCAGCCCGACACCTTCGGACACCGCCTGGGACCCCTCAGCAGCGAGGTCAGGTCCGGGGGACGCCTGTGGGCGGGGCCACTGGCTTGATGCCGCCTCCTCTGTGTTTGTGTGTGTGTGTGTGTGTGTGTGTGTGTGTGTGTGCAGCTGGACAACCCCCTGAGAGAGATAGACAACATCATCGGTCAGCTGATGAACGGATTGAAGCAAATGAATCTTCATCGATGTGTCAACGTCATCGTCGTGGGCGACCATGGTGAGTGATGAGGATGATGATGAGAATGATGATGATGTTGATGATGATGAGGATGATGTTGATGAGAATGAAGATGATGATGTTGATGATGATGAGGATGACGTTGATGAGAATGAAGATGATGATGATGATGTTGATGATGATGATGATGATGAGGATGATGAGGATGATGTTGATGAGAATGATGATGATGTTGATGATGAGGATCATGTTGATGATGATGAGGATGATGTTGATGAGAATGAAGATGATGATGTTGATGATGATGATGATGATGTTGATGAGAATGAAGATGATGAGGAAGATGTTGATGATGTTGATGAGGTTGATGAGGATGATGTTGATGGTGATGATGATGAGGATGATGTTGATGATGATGTTGATGAGGATGATGTTGATGAGAATGAAGATGATGATGTTGATGAGAATGAAGATGATGAGGATGATGTTGATGATGAGGATGATGTTGATGAGGATGATGTTGATGATGATGATGATGTTGATGAGGATGATGTTAATGATGATGATGATGATGTTGATGAGGATGATGTTGATGAGGATGATGTTAATGATGATGATGTTGATGAGGATGATGTTGATGAGGATGATGATGATGATGATGTTGATGAGGATGATGTTGATGAGGATGATGTTGATGATGATGTTGATGAGGATGATGTTGATGAGAATGAAGATGATGATGTTGATGAGAATGAAGATGATGAGGATGATGAGGATGATGAGGATGATGTTGATGAGGATGATGTTAATGATGATGATGATGATATTGATGAGGATGATGTTGATGAGGATGATGTTGATGATGATGATGAGGATGATGTTGATGAGGATGATGTTGATGATGATGATGTTGATGAGGATGATGTTGATGAGGATGATGTTAATGATGATGATGATGATGTTGATGAGGATGATGTTAATGATGATGATGATGATGTTGATGAGGATGATGTTGATGAGGATGATGTTAATGATGATGATGATGATGTTGATGAGGATGATGTTGATGATGATGATGAGGATGATGTTGATGAGGATGATGTTAATGATGATGATGATGATGTTGATGAGGATGATGTTGATGATGATGATGAGGATGATGTTAATGATGATGATGTTGATGAGGATGATGTTAATGATGATGATGTTGATGAGGATGAGGATGATGTTAATGATGATGATGATGTTGATGAGGATGATGTTAATGATGTTGATGAGGATGATGTTAATGATGATGATGTTGATGAGGATGATGTTAATGATGATGATGTTGATGAGGATGATGATGATGAGGATGATATTAATGATGATGATGTTGATGGGAATGATGTTGATGCGGATGATGATGAAGAGGATTATGTTAATGATGATGATGTTGATAAGGATGATGTTGATGAGGATGATGATGAGGATGATGATGATGATGAGGATAATGTTGATGAGGATAATGGTAATGAGGATGATGTTGATGATGATGTTGATGAGGATGATGTTGATGAGGATGATGTTGATGATGATGTTGATGAGGATGATGTTGATGAGGATGATGTTAATGATGATGATGTTGATGAGGATGATGTTGATGAGGATGATGTTAATGATGATGATGTTGATGAGGATGATGTTAATGATGATGATGTTGATGAGGATGATGTTGATGAGGATGATGTTAATGATGATGATGATGATGTTGATGAGGATGATGTTGATGAGGATGATGTTGATGAGGATGATGAGGATGATGTTGATGAGGATGATGTTAATGATGATGATGATGATTTTGATGAGGATGATGTTGATGAGGATGATGTTAATGATGATGATGATGATGAGGATGATGTTGATGAGGATGATGTTGATGATGATGATAAGGATGATGTTAATGATGATGATGTTGATGAGGATGATGTTAATGATGATGATGTTGATGAGGATGAGGATGATGTTAATGATGATGATGATGTTGATGAGGATGATGTTAATGATGTTGATGAGGATGATGTTAATGATGATGATGTTGATGAGGATGATGTTAATGATGATGATGTTGATGAGGATGATGTTGATGAGGATGATGATGATGAGGATGATATTAATGATGATGATGTTGATGGGAATGATGTTGATGCGGATGATGATGAAGAGGATTATGTTAATGATGATGATGTTGATAAGGATGATGTTGATGAGGATGATGATGATGATGAGGATAATGTTGATGAGGATAATGGTAATGAGGATAATGTTGATGAGGATGATGTTGATGATGATGTTGATGAGGATGATGTTGATGATGATGATGTTGATGAGGATGATGTTGATGATGATGATGAGGATGATGTTAATGATGATGATGTTGATGAGGATGATGTTGATGTTGATGAGGATGATGTTAATGATGCTGAGGATGATGATGATGATGAGGATGATGTTGATGAGGATGATGTTAATGATGATGATGATGTTGATGAGGATCATGTTGATGAGGATAATGTTGATGAGGATGAGGATGATGTTGATGAGGATGATGTTAATGATGATGATGTTGATGAGGATGATGTTGATGATGATGTTGATGAGGATGATGTTGATGATGATGATGTTGATGAGGATGATGTTGATGATGATGATGAGGATGATGTTAATGATGATGATGTTGATGAGGATGATGTTGATGTTGATGAGGATGATGTTAATGATGCTGAGGATGATGATGATGATGAGGATGATGTTGATGAGGATGATGTTAATGATGATGATGATGTTGATGAGGATCATGTTGATGAGGATAATGTTGATGAGGATGAGGATGATGTTGATGAGGATGATGTTAATGATGATGATGTTGATGAGGATGATGTTGATGAGGATGATGTTGATGAGGATGATGTTGATGAGGATAATGTTGATGAGGATGATGTTAATGATGATGATGTTGATGAGGATGATGTTGATGAGGATGATGTTGATGAGGATGATGTTGATGAGAATGATGTTGATGATGAGGATGATGTTGATGAGGATGATGATGATGATGTTGATGAGGATGATGTTGATGAGGATGATGTTGATGATGATGATGAGGATGATGTTAATGATGATGATGTTGATGAGGATGATATTAATGATGATGATGATGTTGATGAGGATGATATTAATGATGATGATGTTGATGGGAATGATGTTGATACGGATGATGATGAAGAGGATTATGTTAATGATGATGATGTTGATGAGGATGATGATGAGGATGATGATGAGGATAATGTTGATGAGGATGATGTTGATGATGATGTTGATGAGGATGATGTTGATGATGATGATGATGTTGATGAGGATGATGATGATGAGGATGATGTTAATGATGATGATGTTGATGAGGATGATGTTGATGTTGATGAGGATGATGTTAATGATGCTGAGGATGATGATGATGAGGATGATGTTGATGAGGATAATGTTGATGATGATGTTGATGAGGATGATGTTAATGATGATGATGATGTTGATGAGGATCATGTTGATGAGGATCATGTTGATGAGGATGAGGTTGATGAGGATGATGTTGATGATGATGTTGATGAGGATGATGTTAATGATGATGATGATGATGTTGATGAGGATCATGTTGATGATGATGATGTTGATGAGGATCATGTTGATGAGGATCATGTTGATGAGGATGAGGTTGATGAGGATGATGTTGATGATGATGTTGATGAGGATGATGTTGATGAGGATGATGTTGATGATGATGTTGATGAGGATGATGTTGATGAGGATGATGTTAATGATGATGATGATGATGTTGATGAGGATGATGTTGATGAGGATGATGTTAATGATGATGATGTTGATGAGGATGATGTTAATGATGATGATGATGATGTTGATGAGGATGATGTTGATGAGGATGATGTTAATGATGATGATGATGATGTTGATGATGATGATGTTGATGAGGATGATGTTGATGATGATGATGAGGATGATGTTGATGAGGATGATGTTAATGATGATGATGATGATTTTGATGAGGATGATGTTGATGAGGATGATGTTGATGAGGATGATGTTAATGATGATGATGATGATGTTGATGAGGATGATGTTGATGAGGATGATGTTGATGATGATGATGAGGATGATGTTAATGATGATGATGTTGATGAGGATGATGTTAATGATGATGATGATGTTGATGAGGATGATGTTAATGATGTTGATGAGGATGATGTTAATGATGATGATGTTAATGATGATGATGATGTTGATGAGGATGATGTTAATGATGATGATGTTGATGAGGATGATGTTAATGATGATGATGTTGATGAGGATGATGTTGATGAGGATGATGTTGATGATGATGATGTTAATGATGATGATGATGTTGATGAGGATGATGTTAATGATGTTGATGAGGATGATGTTAATGATGATGATGTTGATGAGGATGATGTTGATGAGGATGATGATGATGAGGATGATATTAATGATGATGATGTTGATGAGGATGATGTTAATGATGATGATGTTGATGAGGATGATGTTGATGAGGATGATGATGATGAGGATGATATTAATGATGATGATGTTGATGGGAATGATGTTGATGCGGATGATGATGAAGAGGATTATGTTAATGATGATGATGTTGATAAGGATGATGTTGATGAGGATGATGATGAGGATGATGATGATGATGAGGATAATGTTGATGAGGATAATGGTAATGAGGATAATGTTGATGAGGATGATGTTGATGATGATGTTGATGAGGATGATGTTGATGATGATGTTGATGAGGATGATGTTGATGATGATGATGAGGATGATGTTAATGATGATGATGTTGATGAGGATGATGTTGATGTTGATGAGGATGATGTTAATGATGCTGAGGATGATGATGATGATGAGGATGATGTTGATGAGGATGATGTTAATGATGATGATGATGTTGATGAGGATCATGTTGATGAGGATAATGTTGATGAGGATGAGGATGATGTTGATGAGGATGATGTTAATGATGATGATGTTGATGAGGATGATGTTGATGAAGATGATGAGGATGATGTTGATGAGGATGATGTTGATGAGGATGATGTTGATGAGGATGATGTTAATGATGATGATGTTGATGAGGATGATGTTGATGAGGATGATGTTGATGATGAGGATGATGTTGATGAGGATGATGATGATGATGTTGATGAGGATGATGTTGATGAGGATGATGTTGATGATGATGATGAGGATGATGTTAATGATGATGATGTTGATGAGGATGATATTAATGATGATGATGATGTTGATGAGGATGATATTAATGATGATGATGTTGATGGGATAATGTTGATGCGGATGATGATGAAGAGGATTATGTTAATGATGATGATGTTGATGAGGATGATGATGAGGATGATGATGAGGATAATGTTGATGAGGATGATGTTGATGATGATGTTGATGAGGATGATGTTGATGATGATGATGTTGATGAGGATGATGATGATGAGGATGATGTTAATGATGATGATGTTGATGAGGATGATGTTGATGTTGATGAGGATGTTAATGATGATGAGGATGATGTTGATGAGGATAATGTTGATGATGATGTTGATGAGGATGATGTTGATGATGATGATGATGTTGATGAGGATCATGTTGATGAGGATCATGTTGATGAGGATGAGGTTGATGAGGATGATGTTAAT
>NC_084614.1:1760720-1795720 GCF_033978795.1 Nerophis ophidion
CACTGACACAGTCTCACACTGACACTGTCTCACTGACACAGTCTCACACTGACACTGTCTCACTGACACAGTCTCACACTGACACTGTCTCACTGACACAGTCTCACTGACACAGTCTCACACTGACACTGTCTCACTGACACAGTCTCACACTGACACTGTCTCACTGACACAGTCTCACACTGACACTGTCTCACTGACACAGTCTCACACTGACAACTGTCTCACTGACACAGTCCTCACTGACACTGTCTCACTGACACTGTCTCACTGACACAGTCTCACACTGACACTGTCTCACTGACACAGTCTCACACTGACACTGTCTCACTGACACAGTCTCACACTGACACTGTCTCACTGACACAGTCTCACACTGACACTGTCTCACTGACACAGTCTCACACTGACACTGTCTCACTGACACAGTCTCACTGACAAGTCTCACTGACACTGTCTCACTGACACTGTCTCACTGACACAGTCTCACACTGACACTGTCTCACTGACACAGTCTCACACTGACACTGTCTCACTGACACAGTCTCACTGACACAGTCTCACACTGACACTGTCTCACTGACACAGTCTCACACTGACACTGTCTCACTGACACAGTCTCACACTGACACTGTCTCACTGACACAGTCTCACTGACACAGTCTCACACTGGCACTGTCTCACTGACACAGTCTCACACTGACACTGTCTCACTGACACAGTCTCACTGACACAGTCTCACACTGACACTGTCTCACTGACACAGTCTCACACTGACACTGTCTCACTGACACAGTCTCACACTGACACTGTCTCACTGACACAGTCTCACACTGACACTGTCTCACTGACACAGTCTCACACTGACACTGTCTCACTGACACAGTCTCACTGACACAGTCTCACACTGACACTGTCTCACTGACACAGTCTCACACTGACACTGTCTCACTGACACAGTCTCACTGACACAGTCTCACACTGACACTGTCTCACTGACACAGTCTCACACTGACACTGTCTCACTGACACAGTCTCACACTGACACTGTCTCACTGACACAGTCTCACACTGACACTGTCTCACTGACACAGTCTCACACTGACACTGTCTCACTGACACTGTCACTGACACTGTCTCACTGACACAGTCTCACACTGACACTGTCTCACTGACACAGTCTCACACTGACACTGTCTCACTGACACAGTCTCACACTGACACTGTCTCACTGACACTGTCTCACTGACACAGTCTCACTGACACTGTCTCACTGACACAGTCTCACACTGACACTGTCTCACTGACACTGTCTCACTGACACAGTCTCACACTGACACTGTCTCACTGACACAGTCTCACACTGACACTGTCTCACTGACACAGTCTCACACTGACACTGTCTCACTGACACAGTCTCACACTGACACTGTCTCACTGACACAGTCTCACACTGACACTGTCTCACTGACACAGTCTCACTGACACAGTCTCACACTGACACTGTCTCACTGACACAGTCTCACTGACACAGTCTCACACTGACACTGTCTCACTGACACAGTCTCACACTGACACTGTCTCACTGACACAGTCTCACACTGACACTGTCTCACTGACACAGTCTCACACTGACACTGTCTCACTGACACAGTCTCACACTGACACTGTCTCACTGACACAGTCTCACACTGACACTGTCTCACTGACACAGTCTCACACTGACACTGTCTCACTGACACAGTCTCACTGACACAGTCTCACACTGACACTGTCTCACTGACACAGTCTCACACTGACACTGTCTCACTGACACAGTCTCACACTGACACTGTCTCACTGACACAGTCTCACACTGACACTGTCTCACTGACACAGTCTCACACTGACACTGTCTCACTGACACTGTCTCACTGACACAGTCTCACACTGACACTGTCTCACTGACACAGTCTCACACTGACACTGTCTCACTGACACAGTCTCACACTGACACTGTCTCACTGACACAGTCTCACACTGACACTGTCTCACTGACACAGTCTCACTGACACAGTCTCACACTGACACTGTCTCACTGACACAGTCTCACACTGACACTGTCTCACTGACACTGTCTCACTGACACAGTCTCACTGACACAGTCTCACACTGACACTGTCTCACTGACACAGTCTCACTGACACAGTCTCACACTGACACTGTCTCACTGACACAGTCTCACACTGACACTGTCTCACTGACACAGTCTCACTGACACAGTCTCACACTGACACTGTCTCACTGACACAGTCTCACACTGACACTGTCTCACTGACACAGTCTCACACTGACACAGTCTCACTGACACAGTCTCACACTGACACTGTCTCACTGACACAGTCTCACACTGACACTGTCTCACTGACACAGTCTCACACTGACACTGTCTCACTGACACAGTCTCACTGACACAGTCTCACACTGACACTGTCTCACTGACACAGTCTCACACTGACACTGTCTCACTGACACAGTCTCACACTGACACTGTCTCACTGACACAGTCTCACACTGACACTGTCTCACTGACACAGTCTCACACTGACACTGTCTCACTGACACAGTCTCACACTGACACTGTCTCACTGACACAGTCTCACTGACACAGTCTCACACTGACACTGTCTCACTGACACAGTCTCACACTGACACTGTCTCACTGACACAGTCTCACACTGACACTGTCTCACTGACACAGTCTCACACTGACACTGTCTCACTGACACAGTCTCACACTGACACTGTCTCACTGACACTGTCTCACTGACACAGTCTCACACTGACACTGTCTCACTGACACAGTCTCACACTGACACTGTCTCACTGACACAGTCTCACACTGACACTGTCTCACTGACACAGTCTCACACTGACACTGTCTCACTGACACAGTCTCACACTGACACTGTCTCACTGACACAGTCTCACTGACACAGTCTCACACTGACACTGTCTCACTGACACAGTCTCACTGACACAGTCTCACACTGACACTGTCTCACTGACACAGTCTCACACTGACACTGTCTCACTGACACAGTCTCACTGACACAGTCTCACACTGACACTGTCTCACTGACACAGTCTCACACTGACACTGTCTCACTGACACAGTCTCACACTGACACTGTCTCACTGACACAGTCTCACTGACACAGTCTCACACTGACACTGTCTCACTGACACAGTCTCACACTGACACTGTCTCACTGACACAGTCTCACTGACACAGTCTCACACTGACACTGTCTCACTGACACAGTCTCACACTGACACTGTCTCACTGACACAGTCTCACACTGACACTGTCTCACTGACACAGTCTCACACTGACACTGTCTCACTGACACAGTCTCACACTGACACTGTCTCACTGACAAAGTCTCACTGACACAGTCTCACACTGACACTGTCTCACTGACACAGTCTCACACTGACACTGTCTCACTGACACAGTCTCACTGACACAGTCTCACACTGACACTGTCTCACTGACACAGTCTCACACTGACACTGTCTCACTGACACAGTCTCACACTGACACTGTCTCACTGACACAGTCTCACACTGACACTGTCTCACTGACACAGTCTCACACTGACACTGTCTCACTGACACAGTCTCACTGACACTGTCTCACTGACACTGTCTCACTGACACTGTCTCACTGACACAGTCTCACACTGACACTGTCTCACTGACACAGTCTCACACTGACACTGTCTCACTGACACAGTCTCACACTGACACTGTCTCACTGACACAGTCTCACTGACACTGTCTCACTGACACCGTCTCACTGACACAGTCTCCACTGACACTGTCTCACTGACACTGTCTCACTGACACAGTCTCACACTGACACTGTCTCACTGACACAGTCTCACACTGACACTGTCTCACTGACACAGTCTCACACTGACACTGTCTCACTGACACAGTCTCACACTGACACTGTCTCACTGACACAGTCTCACTGACACAGTCTCACACTGCACTGTCTCACTGACACAGTCTCACTGACACAGTCTCACACTGACACTGTCTCACTGACACAGTCTCACACTGACACTGTCTCACTGACACAGTCTCACACTGACACTGTCTCACTGACACAGTCTCACACTGACACTGTCTCACTGACACAGTCTCACACTGACACTGTCTCACTGACACAGTCTCACACTGACACTGTCACTCACTGACACAGTCTCACACTGACACTGTCTCACTGACACAGTCTCACACTGACACTGTCTCACTGACACAGTCTCACTGACACAGTCTCACTGACACTGTCTCACTGACACAGTCTCACACTGACACTGTCTCACTGACACAGTCTCACACTGACACTGTCTCACTGACACAGTCTCACACTGACACTGTCTCACTGACACAGTCTCACTGACACAGTCTCACACTGACACTGTCTCACTGACACAGTCTCACACTGACACTGTCTCACTGACACAGTCTCACACTGACACTGTCTCACTGACACAGTCTCACACTGACACTGTCTCACTGACACAGTCTCACTGACACAGTCTCACACTGACACTGTCTCACTGACACAGTCTCACACTGACACTGTCTCACTGACACAGTCTCACTGACACAGTCTCACTGACACAGTCTCACTGACACAGTCTCACACTGACACTGTCTCACTGACACAGTCTCACTGACACAGTCTCACACTGGCACTGTCTCACTGACACAGTCTCACACTGACACTGTCTCACTGACACAGTCTCACTGACACAGTCTCACACTGACACTGTCTCACTGACACAGTCTCACACTGACACTGTCTCACTGACACAGTCTCACACTGACACTGTCTCACTGACACAGTCTCACACTGACACTGTCTCACTGACACAGTCTCACACTGGCACTGTCTCACTGACACAGTCTCACACTGACACTGTCTCACTGACACAGTCTCACTGACACAGTCTCACACTGGCACTGTCTCACTGACACAGTCTCACACTGACACTGTCTCACTGACACAGTCTCACACTGACACTGTCTCACTGACACAGTCTCACACTGACACTGTCTCACTGACACAGTCTCACACTGACACTGTCTCACTGACACAGTCTCACACTGACACTGTCTCACTGACACAGTCTCACTGACACAGTCTCACACTGGCACTGTCTCACTGACACAGTCTCACACTGACACTGTCTCACTGACACAGTCTCACACTGACACTGTCTCACTGACACAGTCTCACACTGACACTGTCTCACTGACACAGTCTCACACTGACACTGTCTCACTGACACAGTCTCACTGACACAGTCTCACACTGACACTGTCTCACTGACACAGTCTCACACTGACACTGTCTCACTGACACAGTCTCACACTGACACTGTCTCACTGACACAGTCTCACACTGACACTGTCTCACTGACACAGTCTCACACTGACACTGTCTCACTGACACAGTCTCACTGACACAGTCTCACACTGACACTGTCTCACTGACACAGTCTCACTGACACAGTCTCACACTGACACTGTCTCACTGACACAGTCTCACACTGACACTGTCTCACTGACACAGTCTCACTGACACAGTCTCACACTGACACTGTCTCACTGACACAGTCTCACACTGACACTGTCTCACTGACACAGTCTCACACTGACACTGTCTCACTGACACAGTCTCACTGACACAGTCTCACACTGACACTGTCTCACTGACACAGTCTCACACTGACACTGTCTCACTGACACAGTCTCACTGACACAGTCTCACACTGACACTGTCTCACTGACACAGTCTCACACTGACACTGTCTCACTGACACAGTCTCACACTGACACTGTCTCACTGACACAGTCTCACACTGACACTGTCTCACTGACACAGTCTCACACTGACACTGTCTCACTGACACAGTCTCACTGACACAGTCTCACACTGACACTGTCTCACTGACACAGTCTCACACTGACACTGTCTCACTGACACAGTCTCACTGACACAGTCTCACACTGACACTGTCTCACTGACACAGTCTCACACTGACACTGTCTCACTGACACAGTCTCACACTGACACTGTCTCACTGACACAGTCTCACACTGACACTGTCTCACTGACACAGTCTCACACTGACACTGTCTCACTGACACAGTCTCACACTGACACTGTCTCACTGACACAGTCTCACACTGACACTGTCTCACTGACACAGTCTCACACTGACACTGTCTCACTGACACAGTCTCACACTGACACTGTCTCACTGACACTGTCTCACACTGACACTGTCTCACTGACACCGTCTCACTGACACAGTCTCACACTGACACTGTCTCACTGACACAGTCTCACTGACACAGTCTCACACTGACACTGTCTCACTGACACAGTCTCACACTGACACTGTCTCACTGACACAGTCTCACACTGACACAGTCTCACACTGACACTGTCTCACTGACACAGTCTCACACTGACACTGTCTCACTGACACAGTCTCACTGACACAGTCTCACACTGGCACTGTCTCACTGACACAGTCTCACTGACACAGTCTCACACTGACACTGTCTCACTGACACAGTCTCACACTGACACTGTCTCACTGACACAGTCTCACACTGACACTGTCTCACTGACACAGTCTCACACTGACACTGTCTCACTGACACAGTCTCACACTGACACTGTCTCACTGACACAGTCTCACACTGACACTGTCTCACTGACACAGTCTCACACTGACACTGTCTCACTGACACAGTCTCACTGACACAGTCTCACACTGACACTGTCTCACTGACACAGTCTCACACTGACACTGTCTCACTGACACAGTCTCACACTGACACTGTCTCACTGACACAGTCTCACACTGACACTGTCTCACTGACACAGTCTCACACTGACACTGTCTCACTGACACAGTCTCACTGACACAGTCTCACACTGACACTGTCTCACTGACACAGTCTCACACTGACACTGTCTCACTGACACAGTCTCACACTGACACTGTCTCACTGACACAGTCTCACACTGACACTGTCTCACTGACACAGTCTCACACTGACACTGTCTCACTGACACAGTCTCACACTGACACTGTCTCACTGACACAGTCTCACTGACACAGTCTCACTGACACAGTCTCACTGACACAGTCTCACACTGACACTGTCTCACTGACACAGTCTCACTGACACAGTCTCACACTGACACTGTCTCACTGACACAGTCTCACACTGACACTGTCTCACTGACACAGTCTCACTGACACAGTCTCACACTGACACTGTCTCACTGACACAGTCTCACACTGACACTGTCTCACTGACACAGTCTCACACTGACACTGTCTCACTGACACAGTCTCACACTGACACAGTCTCACTGACACAGTCTCACACTGGCACTGTCTCACTGACACAGTCTCACACTGACACTGTCTCACTGACACAGTCTCACTGACACAGTCTCACACTGCACTGTCTCACTGACACAGTCTCACACTGACACTGTCTCACTGACACAGTCTCACACTGACACTGTCTCACTGACACAGTCTCACACTGACACTGTCTCACTGACACAGTCTCACACTGACACTGTCTCACTGACACAGTCTCACACTGACACTGTCTCACTGACACAGTCTCACTGACACAGTCTCACACTGACACTGTCTCACTGACACAGTCTCACACTGACACTGTCTCACTGACACAGTCTCACACTGACACTGTCTCACTGACACAGTCTCACACTGACACTGTCTCACTGACAGTCTCACACTGACACTGTCTCACTGACACAGTCTCACTGACACAGTCTCACACTGACACTGTCTCACTGACACAGTCTCACACTGACACTGTCTCACTGACACAGTCTCACACTGACACTGTCTCACTGACACAGTCTCACACTGACACTGTCTCACTGACACAGTCTCACACTGACACTGTCTCACTGACACAGTCTCACTGACACAGTCTCACACTGACACTGTCTCACTGACACAGTCTCACTGACACAGTCTCACACTGACACTGTCTCACTGACACAGTCTCACACTGACACTGTCTCACTGACACAGTCTCACTGACACAGTCTCACACTGACACTGTCTCACTGACACAGTCTCACACTGACACTGTCTCACTGACACAGTCTCACACTGACACTGTCTCATTGACACAGTCTCACTGACACAGTCTCACACTGGCACTGTCTCACTGACACAGTCTCACACTGACACTGTCTCACTGACACAGTCTCACTGACACAGTCTCACACTGACACTGTCTCACTGACACAGTCTCACACTGACACTGTCTCACTGACACAGTCTCACACTGACACTGTCTCACTGACACAGTCTCACACTGACACTGTCTCACTGACACAGTCTCACACTGACACTGTCTCACTGACAAAGTCTCACTGACACAGTCTCACACTGACACTGTCTCACTGACACAGTCTCACACTGACACTGTCTCACTGACACAGTCTCACTGACACAGTCTCACACTGGCACTGTCTCACTGACACAGTCTCACACTGACACTGTCTCACTGACACAGTCTCACACTGACACTGTCTCACTGACACAGTCTCACACTGACACTGTCTCACTGACACAGTCTCACACTGACACTGTCTCACTGACACTGTCTCACTGACACTGTCTCACTGACACAGTCTCACACTGACACTGTCTCACTGACACTGTCTCACACTGACACTGTCTCACTGACACAGTCTCACACTGACACTGTCTCACTGACACTGTCTCACTGACACTGTCTCACTGACACAGTCTCACTGACACAGTCTCACACTGACACTGTCTCACTGACACTGTCTCACTGACACAGTCTCACACTGACACTGTCTCACTGACACAGTCTCACACTGACACTGTCTCACTGACACAGTCTCACACTGACACTGTCTCACTGACACAGTCTCACACTGACACTGTCTCACTGACACAGTCTCACTGACACAGTCTCACACTGACACTGTCTCACTGACACAGTCTCACTGACACAGTCTCACACTGACACTGTCTCACTGACACAGTCTCACACTGACACTGTCTCACTGACACAGTCTCACACTGACACTGTCTCACTGACACAGTCTCACACTGACACTGTCTCACTGACACAGTCTCACACTGACACTGTCTCACTGACACAGTCTCACACTGACACTGTCTCACTGACACAGTCTCACACTGACACTGTCTCACTGACACAGTCTCACACTGACACTGTCTCACTGACACAGTCTCACTGACACAGTCTCACACTGACACTGTCTCACTGACACAGTCTCACACTGACACTGTCTCACTGACACAGTCTCACACTGACACTGTCTCACTGACACAGTCTCACACTGACACTGTCTCACTGACACAGTCTCACACTGACACTGTCTCACTGACACAGTCTCACTGACACAGTCTCACACTGACACTGTCTCACTGACACAGTCTCACACTGACACTGTCTCACTGACACAGTCTCACACTGACACTGTCTCACTGACACAGTCTCACACTGACACTGTCTCACTGACACAGTCTCACTGACACAGTCTCACACTGACACTGTCTCACTGACACAGTCTCACACTGACACTGTCTCACTGACACTGTCTCACTGACACAGTCTCACTGACACAGTCTCACTGACACAGTCTCACACTGACACTGTCTCACTGACACAGTCTCACTGACACAGTCTCACACTGGCACTGTCTCACTGACACAGTCTCACACTGACACTGTCTCACTGACACAGTCTCACTGACACAGTCTCACACTGACACTGTCTCACTGACACAGTCTCACACTGACACTGTCTCACTGACACAGTCTCACACTGACACTGTCTCACTGACACAGTCTCACACTGACACAGTCTCACTGACACAGTCTCACACTGGACACTGTCTCACTGACACAGTCTCACACTGACACTGTCTCACTGACACAGTCTCACTGACACAGTCTCACACTGACACTGTCTCACTGACACAGTCTCACACTGACACTGTCTCACTGACACAGTCTCACACTGACACTGTCTCACTGACACAGTCTCACACTGACACTGTCTCACTGACACAGTCTCACACTGCACTGTCTCACTGACACAGTCTCACACTGACACTGTCTCACTGACACAGTCTCACTGACACAGTCTCACACTGCACTGTCTCACTGACACAGTCTCACACTGACACTGTCTCACTGACACAGTCTCACACTGACACTGTCTCACTGACACAGTCTCACACTGACACTGTCTCACTGACACAGTCTCACACTGACACTGTCTCACTGACACAGTCTCACTGACACAGTCTCACACTGACACTGTCTCACTGACACAGTCTCACACTGACACTGTCTCACTGACACAGTCTCACACTGACACTGTCTCACTGACACAGTCTCACTGACACTGTCTCACTGACACAGTCTCACTGACACAGTCTCACACTGACACTGTCTCACTGACACAGTCTCACTGACACAGTCTCACACTGGCACTGTCTCACTGACACAGTCTCACACTGACACTGTCTCACTGACACAGTCTCACTGACACAGTCTCACACTGACACTGTCTCACTGACACAGTCTCACACTGACACTGTCTCACTGACACAGTCTCACACTGACACTGTCTCATTGACACAGTCTCACTGACACAGTCTCACACTGGCACTGTCTCACTGACACAGTCTCACACTGACACTGTCTCACTGACACAGTCTCACTGACACAGTCTCACACTGGCACTGTCTCACTGACACTGTCTCACTGACACAGTCTCACACTGACACTGTCTCACTGACACAGTCTCACACTGACACTGTCTCACTGACACAGTCTCACACTGACACTGTCTCACTGACACAGTCTCACTGACACAGTCTCACACTGACACTGTCTCACTGACACAGTCTCACACTGACACTGTCTCACTGACACAGTCTCACACTGACACTGTCTCACTGACACAGTCTCACACTGACACTGTCTCACTGACACAGTCTCACACTGACACTGTCTCACTGACACAGTCTCACTGACACAGTCTCACACTGACACTGTCTCACTGACACAGTCTCACACTGACACTGTCTCACTGACACAGTCTCACACTGACACTGTCTCACTGACACAGTCTCACACTGACACTGTCTCACTGACACAGTCTCACACTGACACTGTCTCACTGACACAGTCTCACTGACACAGTCTCACACTGACACTGTCTCACTGACACAGTCTCACACTGACACTGTCTCACTGACACAGTCTCACACTGACACTGTCTCACTGACACAGTCTCACACTGACACTGTCTCACTGACACAGTCTCACTGACACAGTCTCACACTGACACTGTCTCACTGACACAGTCTCACACTGACACTGTCTCACTGACACTGTCTCACTGACACAGTCTCACTGACACAGTCTCACTGACACTGTCTCACTGACACAGTCTCACTGACACAGTCTCACACTGGCACTGTCTCACTGACACAGTCTCACACTGACACTGTCTCACTGACACAGTCTCACTGACACAGTCTCACACTGACACTGTCTCACTGACACAGTCTCACACTGACACTGTCTCACTGACACAGTCTCACACTGACACAGTCTCACTGACACAGTCTCACACTGACACAGTCTCACTGACACAGTCTCACACTGACACTGTCTCACTGACACAGTCTCACACTGACACTGTCTCACTGACACAGTCTCACTGACACAGTCTCACACTGGCACTGTCTCACTGACACAGTCTCACTGACACAGTCTCACACTGGCACTGTCTCACTGACACAGTCTCACACTGACACTGTCTCACTGACACAGTCTCACACTGACACTGTCTCACTGACACAGTCTCACACTGACACAGTCTCACACTGACACTGTCTCACTGACACTGTCTCACTGACACAGTCTCACTGACACAGTCTCACTGACACAGTCTCACACTGGCACTGTCTCACTGACACAGTCTCACACTGACACTGTCCTCACTGACACAGTCTCACTGACACAGTCTCACACTGGCACTGTCTCACTGACACAGTCTCACACTGACACTGTCTCACTGACACAGTCTCACACTGACACAGTCTCACACTGACACTGTCTCACTGACACTGTCTCACTGACACAGTCTCACTGACACAGTCTCACTGACACAGTCTCACACTGGCACTGTCTCACTGACACAGTCTCACACTGACACTGTCTCACTGACACAGTCTCACTGACACAGTCTCACACTGGCACTGTCTCACTGACACAGTCTCACACTGACACTGTCTCACTGACACAGTCTCACACTGACACTGTCTCACTGACACAGTCTCACACTGACACAGTCTCACACTGACACTGTCTCACTGACACAGTCTCACTGACACAGTCTCACACTGGCACTGTCTCACTGACACAGTCTCACACTGACACTGTCTCACTGACACAGTCTCACTGACACAGTCTCACACTGGCACTGTCTCACTGACACAGTCTCACACTGACACTGTCTCACTGACACAGTCTCACACTGACACAGTCTCACTGACATAGTCTCACACTGACATAGTCTCACACTGACACTGTCTCACTGACACAGTCTCACACTGACACTGTCTCACTGACACAGTCTCACACTGACACTGTCTCACTGACACAGTCTCACACTGACACTGTCTCACTGACACAGTCTCACACTGACACTGTCTCACTGACACAGTCTCACTGACACAGTCTCACATGGCACTGTCTCACTGACACAGTCTCACACTGACACTGTCTCACTGACACTGTCTCACTGACACTGTCTCACACTGACACTGTCTCACTGACACAGTCTCACACTGACACAGTCTCACTGACACAGTCTCACACTGCACTGTCTCACTGACACAGTCTCACACTGACACAGTCTCACTGACACAGTCTCACTGACACAGTCTCACACTGGCACAGTCTCACTGACACAGTCTCACACTGACACTGTCTCACTGACACTGTCTCACTGACACTGTCTCACTGACACAGTCTCACACTGGCACTGTCTCACTGACACAGTCTCACACTGACACTGTCTCACTGACACAGTCTCACACTGCACTGTCTCACTGACACAGTCTCACACTGACACTGTCTCACTGACACAGTCTCACACTGACACAGTCTCACTGACACAGTCTCACACTGACACTGTCTCACTGACACAGTCTCACACTGACACAGTCTCACTGATACAGTCTCACACTGACACTGTCTCACTGACACAGTCTCACTGACACAGTCTCACATTGGCACTGTCTCACTGACACAGTCTCACACTGACACTGTCTCACTGACACTGTCTCACTGACACTGTCTCACACTGACACTGTCTCACTGACACTGTCTCACACTGACACAGTCTCACTGACACAGTCTCACACTGGCACTGTCTCACTGACACAGTCTCACACTGACACAGTCTCACTGACACAGTCTCACACTGACACTGTCTCACTGACACAGGCTCACTGACACAGTCTCACACTGGCACTGTCTCACTGACACAGTCTCACACTGACACTGTCTCACTGACACTGTCTCACTGACACTGTCTCACTGACACTGTCTCACACTGACACTGTCTCACTGACACTGTCTCACACTGACACAGTCTCACTGACACAGTCTCACACTGGCACTGTCTCACTGACACAGTCTCACACTGACACAGTCTCACTGACACAGTCTCACACTGACACTGTCTCACTGACACAGTCTCACTGACACAGTCTCACACTGGCACTGTCTCACTGACACAGTCTCACACTGACACTGTCTCACTGACACTGTCTCACTGACACTGTCTCACACTGACACAGTCTCACTGACACAGTCTCACACTGGTGTGCTCACTGACACAGTCTCACACTGACACTGTCTCACTGACACAGTCTCACACTGGCACTGTCTCACTGACACAGTCTCACACTGACACTGTCTCACTGACACTGTCTCACTGACACTGTCTCACTGACACAGTCTCACACTGGCACTGTCTCACTGACACAGTCTCACACTGACACTGTCTCACTGACACAGTCTCACACTGGCACTGTCTCACTGACACAGTCTCACACTGACACTGTCTCACTGACACAGTCTCACACTGACACAGTCTCACTGACACAGTCTCACACTGACACTGTCTCACTGACACAGTCTCACACTGACACAGTCTCACTGATACAGTCTCACACTGACACTGTCTCACTGACACAGTCTCACTGACACACTCTCACATTGGCACTGTCTCACTGACACAGTCTCACTGACACTGTCTCACTGACACTGTCTCACACTGACACTGTCTCACTGACACTGTCTCACACTGACACAGTCTCACTGACACAGTCTCACACTGGCACTGTCTCACTGACACAGTCTCACACTGACACAGTCTCACTGACACAGTCTCACACTGACACTGTCTCACTGACACAGTCTCACTGACACAGTCTCACACTGACACTGTCTCACTGACACAGTCTCACTGACACAGTCTCACACTGGCACTGTCTCACTGACACAGTCTCACACTGACACTGTCTCACTGACACTGTCTCACACTGACACTGTCTCACTGACACTGTCTCACTGACACTGTCTCACACTGACACAGTCTCACTGACACAGTCTCACACTGGTGTGCTCACTGACACAGTCTCACACTGACACTGTCTCACTGACACAGTCTCACACTGGTGTGCTCACTGACACAGTCTCACACTGACACTGTCTCACTGACACAGTCTCACACTGGTGCACACTTGGTGCCTTGCATGACTGACCACACATGAGGTTGTACAGCTCGATGTTGGAAAAAGGCTCCACTTGGAGGCGGGAGTGGAACTTTGGTCCATGGCTGATGAACATGGCCTGCAGGAGAAGGAGGAGGAAGAAGAAGAAGAAGAGGAAGAAGAAGAAGAAGAAGAAGAAGAAGAGGAGGAAGAAGAAGAAGAAGGAGGAGGAAGAAGAAGAAGGAGAAGAAGAATAATAATAAGAAGAGTATATTAGTGGAGTGGCTGGGTGTTGCCCCCCATCTAGTGTGTGCTCACATGCATGCTGGCTGCATCGTTGTCATAACCGTGTGCTCCTCCTGAACAGAAGCTGAGTGATCCTGGCTGCCTGAAAGACAACATAACAGTCACACACAAGTCTGGAGCTGCACAGGTCAGCCTACAGGTGAGTCTACAGGTGAGTCTACAGGTGAGCCTAAAGGTGAGTCTACGGGTGAGCCTACAAGTGAGCCTACAGGCGAGCCTACACTTGAGCCTACAGGTGATTCTACAGGTGAGCCTACAGGTGAGTCTACAGTTGAGCCTACAGGTGAGCCTACAGTTGAGCCTATAGGTAAGTCTACAGGTGAGTCTACAGTTGAGCCTAAAGGTGAGTCAACAAGTGAGCCTACAGGTAATTCTACAGGTGAGCCTACAGGTGATTCTGCAGGTGAGCCTACAGGTGAGCCTACAGGTGATTCTGCAGGTGAGCCTACAGGTGAGCCTATAGGTGAGTCTACAGTTGAGCCTACAGGTGAGCCTACAGGTGAGCCTATAGGTGAGTCTACAGGTGAGCCTAAAGTTGAGTCTACAAGTGAGCCTACAGGCGAGCCTACACTTGAGCCTACAGGTGAGTCTACAGTTGAGCCTACATGTGATCCCACACGTGAGCCTACAGGTGAGTCTACAGTTGAGCCTACATGTGATCCCACACGTGAGCCTACAGGTGAGTCTACAGTTGAGCCTACATGTGATCCTACAGGTGAGTCTACAGTTGAGCCTACATGTGAGCCTACAGGTGAGCCTACAGTTGGCCTACAGTTTGCCTACAGGTGAGCCTACAGGTGAGCCTACAGGTGAGTCTACAGGTGAGTCTACAGTTGAGCCTACATGTGAGCCTACAGGTGAGCCTACAGTTGGCCTACAGTTGGCCTACAGGTGAGCCTACAGGTGAGCCTACAGGTGAGTCTACAGGTGAGTCTACAGGTGAGTCTACAGTTGAGCCTACATGTGAGCCTACAGGTGAGCCTACAGGTGAGCCTACAGTTGGCCTACAGTTGGCCTACATGTGAGCCTACAGGTGAGCCTACAGTTGACCTACATGTGAGCCTACAGGTGAGCCAACAGGTGAGCCGTCACTACCTCTCAAACAGCCATTTTGGCTCCACAAGAACGTTGACGTCCTCAATGCGACGACTGTTGGCAAAGTGCAGACGCTTGGGAAGGTGGGACTTCAAATAGGGGCGGATCTTTTGGTTATCCTTTTTGCACTGAAATGTGCAACATGAAACATTACATGCATTACATCATATGTTACACATATAACAAATAATGTTACCTATTTTACAAAAGAAACATGTAACACATGTTACATAAGCATGGATATGTTGCATAAGCATTATGTAACACAGGTTACTACCTAAG
Source organism: Nerophis ophidion (assembly GCF_033978795.1). NCBI lineage: Eukaryota > Metazoa > Chordata > Actinopteri > Syngnathiformes > Syngnathidae > Nerophis > Nerophis ophidion. Next base: position 1,777,342 of record NC_084614.1, read on the forward strand.
CACGATGTAACACATGTAATATGTAGCACATGTTACACATGCAATATGTAAAACATGTTACATAAGCAATATGTAACATCTGTTATATAAGCAATATGCTACATCTGTTACGAAAATAATATGTAACACATGTTGCGTATTTTACATAAGCAATATGTAACAAATGTTACCTAGGCACAATGCGACACATGTTACACAAGCAATATGTAGCACATGTTACATCGGCAAAATGTAGCATAGACAATGTGTAACAGGTGCTACATCAGAAACGTTACATATGTTACAAAATGACTATATACCGCATGTCACACGTTACATAAACAATATGTAGCGCATGTTACATACGCCACACAGGCAATATGTAACACATGTTGCACATATTACATGTTATATAAGCAATATTTAACGTGTTACAAGTGTTACATTTGTTATATATACAATATGTAACACATGTTACATATATTACATGAGCAGTATGTAATTTTACATAAGCAATATTTTACTTAAATTACAATTGTTACATAAGCAGAATGTACCACATGTTAGGCAATATGTAACATATACATATGTTATAGAAGGAATGTGCAGCACATATTACATATGTTACCATGTTACATAATCACATAACATGCGTAGCATGCGTTGCACATTGCTTACACTTTAAACAATGTACAACACATGCTACACATGTTACATAAGCAATATGTAACATATGTTACATGTGTTTCATAAGCAACATGTCATACATGTTACATCTGTAACATATGTGTTACATTTATGACACGCTCGGCTCTACAGTAGGTGGTGTGTCACATGCTCACCGTCATGTTGGCAACAAGCTCTGCGGCATCCACTGAAAGACACACACACACATCTGACATGATGACATCATTTAGACGCGCACACACACACACACACACACACACAGCCATCACTACACCCCGCACTAACTAGGAAGTGTATATATATATATATATATATATATATATATATATATATATATATATATATATATATATATATATATATATATATATATATATATGTGTGTGTGTGTGTGTGTGTGCATATATATATATATATGACATGCACCTGGGGATAGGTTGATTGGCAACACTAAATTGGCCCTAGTGTGTGAATGTGAGTGTGAATGTTGTCTGTCTATCTGTGTTGGCCCTGCGATGAGGTGGCGACTTGTCCAGGGTGTACCCTGCCTTCCGCCCGATTGTAGCTGAGATAGGCGCCAGCGCCCCCCGCGACCCCGAAAGGGAATAGGCGGTAGAAAATGGATGGATGGATGGATATATATATATATATATATATATATATATACATATACATATATATATACATAAAATTGTATATATGTATATGTATCCATAGAAATGGTTATATATACATATTTACATATATATATACATATATATACATATTAACAAGAATAATAATATACATGAATGTATTATGTATAATATATATGTATTATATATGTATACATATATGTATACATACATAATAAATATAGTATATAAGTATACATACATAATAAATATAGTATATAATGTATGTATACATAACATGTATAGTATATAATTTTGTTGTACACATAATAAATATATAATATATGTGTACATACATTTTAAAAACTTAGTATATATGTATACATACTTAATAAATATAATATATGTATACATAGATAATAAATATAATATATGTATACATAGATAATAAATATAGTATATAATATATGTATACATACATAATAAAGATAGTATTATGTGGAAATAGAAAAGATAAATGTAATCAATGATTTCATAAATGAATGAAATGATAATCAATGTTGTTGAATGATGAAATATTGTTGAAGCCACTTCCTGTGTCCAAAGTCAGCACACCTGTACACTTCTCATACAGGCTCCTCCCACAGCGGGTGGAGCCTGAGATCTACTCACAGGCGACATCCTTGTCCTTGGAGCGGACTCGCCCAAAGGGACCTTCTGTGACCCAGAGAGCGCTGACGTCACCCAGCAGGTCCTCCAGCGCCTCCTTCCTGTCACAGCTGGTCTCCTCCATACCTGTCATGGCGCCCTGCGTCAGTGCTACTTCCTGTCAGCGGCCACGGCGAGTGTCCTCTTGGCTGGCTCACCGTGATCGGCCAGGACCAGGATGTTCACGCAGCCCTGCAGGCCCAGCTGCTTCAGGCCGTTCATCAGCTGACCCACCACCTTGTCCACCGCCATCAAGGCCGCCACCACCTGGGCACACAAGCGCCAGCACCTGTTACGTGTTAGGGATCACACTACGGCCACCTCCTTGTCTGCTGAGCGCACCGCGGGCCACGCCCTTGGACGTGTTTACAACTACTTTTCTACAGCTTTATAGCTCGTTATCTCCATGTTTAGAACTACTTTTCTACAGGTTTATGGCTCGTTATCTCGGGGCGGTGGAGACGTTGAAAAGGTGAGCGGGTGCGTGGCTAGGTGGACCGAGGACACAGGCGGGCACAGGCTGACGTGGCGAGCGATAAGACCCATAAACCCTTTGGCTGGGTGCCAGGCTGAGAGGTGAGATAAGCGGATCAGAAAAGATCGGAGTGGTTCCGGGGACGGGCGCATCAACGTACTCCTCCGCTGACAGGACCAAAGCTGTGTCCAGATTTGTCGGGCTCTTCCAAGTACAGCGTGAAGAAGTCGGGTCTGGAAGAGGAAGAACAGGAGGTGACATGGTGGCTACGAGTTCTTCTCAGTTCCGGGTCGGGTCCACCCACCGCTCCTGCTCCGGCAGCTGAAACCACTTGAGCAGCGTCAGGACTCGTTCCTCAAAGGGGATCTTCCTGCAGAGAGTCCCCAAAGCGCAATGAACAGGATTGGAGTTTCCTCTGAGGAACCCCAACAACACCCGTACCCGTCATAAGGTCGATACAGGTCCGGGAAGCTGCCGTTTATTTTCACGTCAGACCCCGGCCAGAAGAAGGTTCCAGACTTCAGTCCCTGGAACTTTGCTGTGTGCCAAATCTGCTGGGGAAAGAGAATGTTACTTCTGGTCATGTGACCCGCCCTCAAGGTACGCAACTCACCGGTTGTCCCAAGTACCAGTCCGGGTTGTCCTTCTCCGGACCGGACAAAGTGAAGATGGCGTCCATCACGGGATCGTACATGACGTTGTCGATCAAACCGTTGGACTCGGGGTACAGACCCTGTGAGGCGTGAAGGGGCGTGGCTTAGACCCCATTGAGCTGGGCATGCGGGTGGAGGATACTTGCCGTCACGATGGTGTAGTGGTTAGGAAAGGTCTTGCTGGGAAAAGCCGCTTGCATGAAAGAAGTTGACGTCCCACACGTCCCTGAAAGAAGACAGCTTCCTGTCACAGCTGGAGTCTACCCCAGTTAGCGTCAGTGACGCTAATGTTGCTAACACAACTTAAGGCGAATTCAAAGCCAGAACTCACTGAGTTTGGTCAACACGGGGGCGAGGGCGCTCCAGGTCTGCAGGTAGTCCGCTCGCAGGCCGTCCAGCGAGACCAGAAGAAGCGGCTGCTGCTTGAAGCTGCGAGCAGAAGATGGGCGGAGTTACTTGCAGTTAGCAGGCACCTGCGGGGGGGGGCGTGTCGCTGGTACCCTGGTGGACAGGTGGGCCGTGACAGGTCGTCACACTGGTCCTCCACCCACTCTGGTTGTCCTGAGAAGACAGAGGACAAGCGGTTTGCGGGTGTGGTCGCCTACCCACCATGCATTGCGGCGTCTCACCCAGGCAAACATGCTGGTAATTGGTGCAGCAATCGTGTGCGGCCATGCAGTCGCCAGAACAGTGACACCTGCTGGTCGGAAGCCTCGCCTCGCCGCAGCGCAGCCTGGTGCACTCCCACAGTTCACCTGCGTGCAGGTGACACCTTCTCTGTTAGCCAACCTGCTGTGAGGTCGGGCGGCACGCGGCGGCGCACTCACTGGGAGCCGTGCAGAGGTCGTGGTAGTCATGGCAACAGCTGCCGACGGCGGCGCAGCCGCTGTCACATCTGCAGCCGGGTGTGGCGTCGTCATACGGCTGGTAGCAGCGGCCGCGGCATGACGTCTGCGGCGCCACTGGGAGGGGACAACACCAATTAAAGCATGACAGGGGGGCCATGTGATGGGTGTGATGGTTATGCTGGGGCTACGGGTGTGACGGGGGGAGGGGATGTTGGGGTGACGGGTGTGACAGGTATGACGCGGGTGACAAGTGGGATTGGGTGACAGGTGCGACAGATGTAACGATGTGACAGGTGTGACGAGGGTGACAGGTGTGACGAGGGTGACAGGTGTGACGAGGGTGACAGGTGTGACAGGTGTAACGATGTGACAGGTGTGTTTTCCGCGCCACTGGAAGACTTATGGAGTTTGCTCTGTGGAAAAGACTCGAAAGGTGCCGGTGAGTCACGCTGAGTCAGCAGGTATTGAGTCATCCTGTGTCGCCATGGCAACACCACCTGAGTGTGAGGGTACCTTGCTTTCGACAAGTTTGCAGGTCCAGTCCCAGTCCCAGTCCCAGGATCAGAGTCACAACGGACACGGCCAGGACGCCAACCTGTAAAAAAAGTATGCTAGCATTAGCATTAGCATGATCCCGCCCCTCAAACTGCATCAGCTAGGGTAGGCTCCAGCCTCTCAGGGACAACTCCAACTGTGTGTACTGTGTAGTGTGTGTACTGTGTGTATGTGTTATATTGTGTTGTGTTGTTGGAACAAGGCTTTTAAGTCTGGCGACATGGAAGCACTTCAAACCGCCAGAGCTAACCTGAACTGTGCCATTAGGGTTGCAAAGCATGCTCACAGTCAGAAAGTGCAGGACTTCTCGGAGAACCCCACCAACACTAGACCAATGTGACAGGGCATACAGGTCATCACCGACTATAAAGCTGCCCCCTGTCCCTGAGACAACAGCATCAGCTTTCTGAACGACCTCAACAAGCACTTTGCAAGGTTTGGAGCACGAGGAAGTCCATCCCTCGCCCTGATGAGCAGCCGCTCAACTTGAACACAGCGGATGTCCAGAGAACCCTGAGGAGAGTGAACCCCTGGAAAGCACCAGGACCTGATGACATTCCGGGCAAGGTGCTTAAGGGATGTGCAGACCAGCTGGCGGGGGTTCTCACAGACATATTCAACACCACGCTGACCCAGGCTGTGGTACCATCAGGTTTTAAGACAGCCACAATCATTCCAGTACCTAAAACCCCCTATATCTCCTCCCTCAATGATTATCGCCCTGTTGCACTCACCCCCATCTTAATGAAGTCCTGGGGGAGGCTGGTAAAGGAACCCATTGTTTCCAGACTTCCCCCCACCTTCCACTCATACCAGTTCGCTTATCGCCCTAACCGCTCCACAGAGGACGACATCTCCTCTGCACTCCACCTGAGCTTAGAACATCTGGAAGGAAAGGACTCACACGTGCGGATGTTGTTTCTGGACTTCAGCTCAGCATTCAACACCACCGTGAGCAAACCTTGGATTCAGTACCCCCCTATGCAACTGGCTGCTGGACTTCCTCACAGACAGACCCCAGTCTGTGAGAGTGGGCAACAACACCTCCAGTGCCATCTACCTGAGCACCGCCTCCCCCCAGGGCTGCATCCTGAGTCCTGAGTCCACTGCTGTTCACCTTGATGACCCATGACTGCTGCACCAGGTCCACTACTAACCACATTGTGAAGTACACAACATGACTGCTGCACCAGGTCCACTACTAACCACATTGTGAAGTACACAACATGACTGCTGCACCAGGTCCACTACTAACCACATTGTGAAGTACACAACATGACTGCTGCACCAGGTCCACTACTAACCACATTGTGAAGTACACAACATGACTGCTGCACCAGGTCCACTACTAACCACATTGTGAAGTACACAACATGACTGCTGCACCAGGTCCACTACTAACCACATTGTGAAGTACACAACATGACTGCTGCACCAGGTCCACTACTAACCACATTGTGAAGTACACAACATGACTGCTGCACCAGGTCCACTACTAACCACATTGTGAAGTACACAACATGACTGCTGCACCAGGTCCACTACTAACCACATTGTGAAGTACACAACATGACTGCTGCACCAGGTCCACTACTGACCACATTGTGAAGTACACAACATGACTGCTGCACCAGGTCCACTACTGACCACATTGTGAAGTACACAACATGACTGCTGCACCAGGTCCACTACTGACCACATTGTGAAGTACACAACATGACTGCTGCACCAGGTCCACTACTGACCACATTGTGAAGTACACAACATGACTGCTGCACCAGGTCCACTACTAACCACATTGTGAAGTACACAACATGACTGCTGCACCAGGTCCACTACTGACCACATTGTGAAGTACACAACATGACTGCTGCACCAGGTCCACTACTAACCACATTGTGAAGTACACAACATGACTGCTGGACCAGGTCCACTACTGACCACATTGTGAAGTACACAACATGACTGCGGCACCAGGTCCACTACTGACCACATTGTGAAGTACACAACATGACTGCTGCACCAGGTCCACTACTAACCACATTGTGAAGTACACAACATGACTGCTGCACCAGGTCCACTACTAACCACATTGTGAAGTACACAACATGACTGCTGCACCAGGTCCACTACTGACCACATTGTGAAGTACACAACATGACTGCTGCACCAGGTCCACTACTAACCACATTGTGAAGTACACAACATGACTGCTGCACCAGGTCCACTACTGACCACATTGTGAAGTACACAACATGACTGCTGCACCAGGTCCACTACTAACCACATTGTGAAGTACACAACATGACTGCTGCACCAGGTCCACTACTGACCACATTGTGAAGTACACAACATGACTGCTGCACCAGGTCCACTACTGACCACATTGTGAAGTACACAACATAACTGCTGCACCAGGTCCACTACTAACCACATTGTGAAGTACACAACATGACTGCTGGACCAGGTCCACTACTGACCACATTGTGAAGTACACAACATGACTGCGGCACCAGGTCCACTACTGACCACATTGTGAAGTACACAACATGACTGCTGCACCAGGTCCACTACTGACCACATTGTGAAGTACACAACATGACTGCTGCACCAGGTCCACTACTAACCACATTGTGAAGTACACAACATGACTGCTGCACCAGGTCCACTACTAACCACATTGTGAAGTACACAACATGACTGCTGCACCAGGTCCACTACTGACCACATTGTGAAGTACACAACATGACTGCTGCACCAGGTCCACTACTGACCACATTGTGAAGTACACAACATAACTGCTGCACCAAGTCCACTACTAACCACATTGTGAAGTACACAACATGACTGCTGCACCAGGTCCACTACTAACCACATTGTGAAGTACACAACATGACTGCTGCACCAGGTCCACCACTAACCACATTGTGAAGTACACAACATGACTGCTGCACCAGGTCCACTACTAGCCACATTGTGAAGTACACAACATGACTGCTGCACAAGATCCATTACTAACCACATTGTCAAATACACAACATGACTGCTGCACCAGGTCCACTTCTAACCACATTGTGAAGTACACAACATGACTGCTGCACCAGGTCCACTACTGACCACATTGTGAAGTACACAACATGACTGCTGCACCAGGTCCACTACTGACCACATTGTGAAGTACACAACATGACTGCTGCACCAGGTCCACTACTGACCACATTGTGAAGTACACAACATGACTGCTGCACCAGGTCCACTACTAACCACATTGTGAAGTACACAACATGACTGCTGCACCAGGTCCACTACTGACCACATTGTGAAGTACACAACATGACTGCTGCACCAGGTCCACTACTAACCACATTGTGAAGTACACAACATGACTGCTGCACCAGGTCCACTACTAACCACATTGTCAAGTACACAACATGACTGCTGCACCAGGTCCACTTCTAACCACATTGCGAAGTACACAACATGACTGCTGCACCAGGTCCACTACTAACCACATTGTCAAGTACACAACATGACTGCTGCACCAGGTCCACCACTAACCACATTGTGAAGTACACAACATGACTGCTGCACCAGGTCCACTACTAACCACATTGTGAAGTACACAACATGACTGCTGCACAAGATCCATTACTAACCACATTGTCAAGTACACAACATGACTGCTGCACCAGGTCCACTTCTAACCACATTGTGAAGTACACAACATGACTGCTGCACCAGGTCCACTACTAACCACATTGTGAAGTACACAACATGACTGCTGCACCAGATCCACTTCTAACCACATTGTGAAGTACACAACATGACTGCTGCACCAGGTCCACTACTAACCACATTGTGAAGTACACAACATGACTGCTGCACCAGGTCCACTACTAACCACATTGTGAAATACACAACATGACTGCTGCACCAGGTCCACTACTAACCACATTGTGATGTACACAACATGACTGCTGCACCAGGTCCACTACTAACCACATTGTGAAGTACACAACATGACTGCTGCACCAGGTCCACTACTGACCACATTGTGAAGTACACAACATGACTGCTGCACCAGGTCCACTACTAACCACATTGTGAAGTACACAACATGACTGCTGCACCAGGTCCACTACTGACCACATTGTGAAGTACACAACATGACTGCTGCACCAGGTCCACTACTGACCACATTGTGAAGTACACAACATAACTGCTGCACCAAGTCCACTACTAACCACAATGTGAAGTACACAACATGACTGCTGCACCAGGTCCACTACTAACCACATTGTGAAGTACACAACATGACTGCTGCACCAGGTCCACCACTAACCACATTGTGAAGTACACAACATGACTGCTGCACCAGGTCCACTACTGACCACATTGTGAAATACACAACATGACTGCTGCACAAGATCCATTACTAACCACATTGTCAAGTACACAACATGACTGCTGCACCAGGTCCACCACTAACCACATTGTGAAGTACACAACATGACTGCTGCACCAGGTCCACTACTAACCACATTGTGAAGTACACAACATGACTGCTGCACCAGGTCCACCACTAACCACATTGTGAAGTACACAACATGACTGCTGCACCAGGTCCACTACTGACCACATTGTGAAATACACAACAGGACTGCTGCACAAGATCCATTACTAACCACATTGTCAAGTACACAACATGACTGCTGCACCAGGTCCACCACTAACCACATTGTGAAGTACACAACATGACTGCTGCACCAGGTCCACTACTAACCACATTGTGAAGTACACAACATGACTGCTGCACAAGATCCATTACTAACCACATTGTCAAGTACACAACATGACTGCTGCACCAGGTCCACCACTAACCACATTGTGAAGTACACAACATGACTGCTGCACCAGGTCCACTACTAACCACATTGTGAAGTACACAACATGACTGCTGCACAAGATCCATTACTAACCACATTGTCAAGTACACAACATGACTGCTGCACCAGGTCCACTACTAACCACATTGTGAAGTACACAACATGACTGCTGCACCAGGTCCACTACTAACCACATTGTGAAGTACACAACATGACTGCTGCACCAGGTCCACTACTGACCACATTGTGAAGTACACAACATGACTGCTGCACCAGGTCCACTACTGACCACATTGTGAAGTACACAACATGACTGCTGCACCAGGTCCACTACTGACCACATTGTGAAGTACACAACATGACTGCTGCACCAGGTCCACTACTGACCACATTGTGAAGTACACAACATGACTGCTGCACCAGGTCCACTACTAACCACATTGTGAAGTACACAACATGACTGCTGCACCAGGTCCACTACTGACCACATTGTGAAGTACACAACATGACTGCTGCACCAGGTCCACTACTAACCACATTGTGAAGTACACAACATGACTGCTGCACCAGGTCCACTACTAACCACATTGTCAAGTACACATGACTGCTGCACCAGGTCCACTTCTAACCACATTGTGAAGTACACAACATGACTGCTGCACCAGGTCCACTACTAACCACATTGTGAAGTACACAACATGACTGCTGCACCAGGTCCACTACTAACCACATTGTGAAATACACAACATGACTGCTGCACCAGGTCCACTACTAACCACATTGTGAAGTACACAACATGACTGCTGCACCAGGTCCACTACTAACCACATTGTGAAGTACACAACATGACTGCTGCACCAGGTCCACTACTGACCACATTGTGAAGTACACAACATGACTGCTGCACCAGGTCCACTACTAACCACATTGTGAAGTACACAACATGACTGCTGCACCAGGTCCACTACTAACCACATTGTGAAGTACACAACATGACTGCTGCACCAGGTCCACTACTAACCACATTGTGAAGTACACAACATGACTGCTGCACCAGGTCCACTACTAACCACATTGTGAAGTACACAACATGACTGCTGCACCAGGTCCACTACTAACCACATTGTGAAGTACACAACATGACTGCTGCACCAGGTCCACTACTAACCACATTGTGAAGTACACAACATGACTGCTGCACCAGGTCCACTACTAACCACATTGTGAAGTACACAACATGACTGCTGCACCAGGTCCACTACTAACCACATTGTGAAGTACACAACATGACTGCTGCACCAGGTCCACTACTAACCACATTGTGAAGTACACAACATGACTGCTGCACCAGGTCCACTACTGACCACATTGTGAAGTACACAACATGACTGCTGCACCAGGTCCACTACTAACCACATTGTGAAGTACACAACATGACTGCTGCACCAGGTCCACTACTAACCACATTGTGAAGTACACAACATGACTGCTGCACCAGGTCCACTACTAACCACATTGTGAAGTACACAACATGACTGCTGCACCAGGTCCACTACTAACCACATTGTGAAGTACACAACATGACTGCTGCACCAGGTCCACTACTAACCACATTGTGAAGTACACAACATGACTGCTGCACCAGGTCCACTACTGACCACATTGTGAAGTACACAACATGACTGCTGCACCAGGTCCACTACTAACCACATTGTGAAGTACACAACATGACTGCTGCACCAGGTCCACTACTGACCACATTGTGAAGTACACAACATGACTGCTGCACCAGGTCCACTACTGACCACATTGTGAAGTACACAACATGACTGCTGCACCAGGTCCACTACTAACCACATTGTGAAGTACACAACATGACTGCTGCACCAGGTCCACTACTAACCACATTGTGAAGTACACAACATGACTGCTGCACCAGGTCCACTACTAACCACATTGTGAAGTACACAACAGTAGTGCGCCTCACCCATGACAACAATGACTTGGACTACAGGGAGGAGGTGAAACATCTGGTTGACTGGTGCAGAACCAACAACCTGGTCCTGAACGTTGACAAGACCAAGGAGATCATGGTCCACTTCAGAAGTCACCAGTCCAGCCACGCTCCACTCTTCATCAATGGCACAGCGGTGGAGATGGTAAGCAGCACCAAGTTCCTGGGGGTGCAGATCACTGACAATATGATCTGGTCCCTACACACCGGGGTTCTTGTGAAAAGAGCTCAGCAGCGCATGCACTTTCTGCCTTGGATGAAAAGAGCACAGCTCCCTCCCCCCATGTCCTCAGCAGGTTCTACAGAGCCACTATAGAGACCACCTGCATCTCTGTTTGGACTGGAGCCTGCAGGGCCTCAGACTGCAAGTCTCAGCAGAGAGTGCTGAGGATCATCAGTGCTCCTCTTCCTCCTATGGCAAAAAGCCGCTGCCTGACCAGGTCTGAGAAAATGTTGGGAGACTCCTCCCAGCCCCACCAAGGACTGTTTCCACTGCTGGACTCTAGAAAGAGGTTCCGTAGCAGAAGCTCCAGCTTGTAAGACTCTTGAAGACATCATCATAATGCCCTGAAAAAGGGATGAAGTGTGTGGAATGTAAAGAGAATGTAAGTTAAAGCTGCAATATAAAGATCTTTGTGGAAGAACTCTAGTGTTTTACATCTGCACCTTCTTGCTCTTTCAGCTGCACCACAACATACTTCTTATCACACTCACAGCAAGTCCAGGTCTAATCATGTAGTGTGTCATGTGTAGTGTGTGCACTTAGTGTAGTGTGTGTATTGTGTAGTATGTGAGGTGTAGTGCGTGTTGTGTAATGTGTGTAGTAAGTGTTGTGTGTGCACTTAGTGTAGTGTGTGTATTGTGTAGTATGCAATGTGTAGCGTGTGTTGTGTAATGTGTGTAGTAAGTGTAGTGTGTGTATTGTGTAGTATGCAATGTGTAGCGTGTGTTGTGTAATGTGTGTAGTAAGTGTAGTGTGTGTATTGTGTAGTATGCAATGTGTAGCGTGTGTTGTGTAATGTGTGTAGTAAGTGTAGTGTGTGTAGTAAGTGTAGTGTGTGTATTGTGTAGTATGCAATGTGTAGCGTGTGTTGTGTAATGTGTGTAGTAAGTGTAGTGTGTGTATTGTGTAGTATGCAATGTGTAGCGTGTGTTGTGTAATGTGTGTAGTAAGTGTAGTGTGTGTAGTAAGTGTAGTGTGTAGTATGCAATGTGTAGCGTGTGTTGTGTAATGTGTGTAGTAAGTGTAGTGTGTGTAGTAAGTGTAGTGTGTGTATTGTGTAGTATGCAATGTGTAGCGTGTGTTGTGTAATATGTGTAGTAAGTGTAGTGTGTGTAGTAAGTGTAGTGTGTGTATTGTGTAGTATGCAATGTGTAGCGTGTGTTGTGTAATATGTGTAGTAAGTGTAGTGTGTGTAGTAAGTGTAGTGTGTGTATCGTGTAGTATGTAAAGTGTAGCGTGTGTTGTGTAATGTGTGTAGTAAGTGTAGTGTGTGTAGTAAGTGTAGTGTGTGCAGTTAGTGTAGTGTGTGTATTGTGTAGTATGTAAGGTGTAGCGTGTGTTGTGTAATGTGTGTGGTAAGTGTAGTGTGTGTAGTAAGTGTAGTGTGTGTATTGTGTAGTATGTAAAGTGTAGCGTGTGTTGTGTAATGTGTGTGTATTGTGTAGTATGCAAAGTGTAGCGTGTGTTGTGTAACGTGTGTAGTAAGTGTAGTGTGTGTATAGTGTAGTATGTAATATTTAGTATGTGTTGTGTAGTGCGTGTAGTAAGTGTAGTCTGTGTAATAATCTGTGTATTGTGTAGTATGTAATATGTAGTATGTGTTGTTTAGTGTGTGTAATAGGTGTAGTGTGTGTAATAAGTGTAGTGTGTCTATTGTGTAGTATGTAATGTGTAGCGTGTGTTGTGTAATGTGTGTAGTAAGTGTAGTGTGTGTATTGTGTAGTATGTAATATGTAGTGTGTATTGTGCAGTATGTAATATGTAGCGTGTGTTGTGTAGTGTGTGTATTGTGTAGTATGTAATATGTAGTGTGTGTTGTGTAATGTGTGTATTGTGCAGTATGTAATATGTAGCGTGTGTTGTGTAGTGTGTGTAGTAAGTGTAGTGTGTGCAGTTAGTGTAGTGTGTGTAGCGTATATTGTGTAACGTGTGTAGTAAGTGTAGTGTGTGTATCGTGTAGTATGTAATATTTAGTATGTGTTGTGTAGTGTGTGTAGTAAGTGTAGTCTGTGTAGTAATCTGTGTATTGTGTAGTATGTAATATGTAGGGTGTGTTGTTTAGTGTGTGTAATAAGTGTAGTGTGTCTATTGTGTAGTATGTAATGTGTAGCATGTGTTGTGTAATGTGTGTAGTAAGTGTAGTGTGTGTAGTAAGTGTAGTGTGTCTATTGTGTAGTATGTAATATGTAGGGTGTGTTGTTTAGTGTGCGTAATAAGTGTAGTGTGTCTATTGTGTAGTATGTAATGTGTAGCATGTGTTGTGTAATGTGTGTAGTAAGTGTAGTGTGTGTAGTAAGTGTAGTGTGTAATATGTAGTGTGTGTTGTGTATTGTGTGTATTTTGCAGTATGTAATATGTAGCGTGTGTTGTGTAGTGTGTGTAGTAAGTGTAGTGTGCATTGTGTAGTATGTAATATGTAGTATGTGTTGTGTAGTGTGTGTTGTGTAGTGTGTGTAGTAAGTGTAGTGTGCATTGTGTAGTATGTAATATGTAGTATGTGTTGTGTAGTGTGTGTTGTGTAGTGTGTGTAGTAAGTGTAGTGTGCATTGTGTAGTATGTAATATGTAGTATGTGTTGTGTAGTGTGTGTAATAAGTGTAGTGTGTGTAATAAGTGTAGTGTGTGTATTGTATTATGTAGTATGAATTATGTAGTGTGTGTTGTGTAGTTTGTGTAATAAGTGTAGTGTGTGTAAAAGTGTAGTGTGTGTATTGTGGTATCTTAGATTTAGACTTAGACTCAGACTTAGGCTTAGACACCAAGTGTGTAGTGTGGTACTTAGAAGGACAGGGTGCTTCTTCTTCATGGTCACACACTCACACTCAGACTTAGACTCAGACTTAGACTTAGTCCTAAACTCAGACTCAGACCTAAACTCAGACTTAGACTTGGACACCGAGTGTGTAGTGTGTAGTGTGGTACTCACAAGTATGAGGTGCTTCTTCTTCATGGTCTCACACTCAGACTTAGACTCAGACTCAGACTTAGACTTAGACCTAAACTCAGACTCAGTCCTAAACTCAGACTTAGACTTACACACCAAGTGTGTAGTGTGGTACTTAGAAGGACAGGGTGCTTCTTCTTTATGGTCACACACTCACACTCAGACTTAGACTCAGACTCAGATTTAGACTTAGACCTAAACTCAGACTCAGACCTAAACTCAGACTTAGACTTGGACACCGAGTGTGTAGTGTGTAGTGTGGTACTTACAAGGACAAGGTGCTTCTTCTTCATGGTCATACACTCACACTCACACTCAGACTTAGACCTAAACTCAGACTCAGACCTAAACTCAGACTTAGACCTAGACACAAAGTGTGTAGTGTTTAGTGTGTAGTGTGGTACTCACAAGAAATAGGTGCTTCTTCTTCATGGTCACACACTCACACTCAGACTTAGACTCAGACTTAGACTTAGACCTAAACTCAGACTCAGACCTAAACTCAGACTGAGACTTGGACACCAAGTGTGTAGTGTGGTACTTACAAGGACAGGGTGCTTCTTCTTCATGGTCACACCCACACTCAGACTTAGACTTAGACTTAGACCTAAACTCGGACTCAGACCTAAACTCAGACTTAGACCTAGACACCAAGTGTGTAGTGTGGTACTCACAAGGATGAGGTGCTTCTTCTTCATGGTCACACACTCAGACTTACACTCAGACCCAGAGTTAGACTTAGACCTAAACTCAGACTCAGACCTAAACTCAGACTTAGACTTGGACACCAAGTGTGTAATGTGTAGTGTGGTACTTACAAGGACAGGGTGCTTCTTCTTCATGGTCACACACTCACACTCGGACTTAGACTCAGACTTAAACTTAGAGCTAAACTTAGACTCAGACCTAAACTCAGACTTAGACTTAGACACCAAGTGTGTAGTGTGTAGTGTGTAGTGTGGTACTCACAAGGACGGGGTGCTTCTTCTTCATGGTCACACACTCACACTCACACTCAGACTTAGACTCAGACTTAGACTTAAACTTAGACTCAGATTTAAACTTAGACTTAAACTTAGACACCACGTGTGGAGTGTGTAGTGTGGTACTCACAAGGACGGGGTGCTTCTTCTTCATGGTCACACACTCACACTCACACTCAGACTCAGACTCAGACTCAGACTTGGACTTAAACTCAGACTCAGACTTAAACTCAGACTTAGACTTGGACACCTAGTGTGTAGTGTGTAGTGTGGTACTCACAAGGACGGGGTGCTTCTTCTTCATGGTCACACACTCACACTCACACTCAGACTCAGACTCAGACTCAGACTTAGACTTAAACTCAGACTCAGACTTAAACTCAGACTTAGACTTAGACACCAAGTGTGTAGTGTGGAGTGTGTAGTGTGGTACTCACAAGGACGGGGTGCTTCTTCTTCATGGTCACACACTCACACTCACACTCAGACTTAGACTCAGACTTAGACTTAAACTCAGACTCAGACTTAAACTCAGACTTAGACTTGGACACCGAGTGTGTAGTGTGTAGTGTGGTACTCACAAGGATGTGGTGCTTCTTCTTCATGGTCACACACTCAGACTTACACTTAGACTTAGACTTAGAATTAAACTCAGACTAAGATTCAGACTTAGGTAAGATATAGACTTAGACTTAGAATTAAACTCAGACCAAGACTCAGACTTAGATAAGACATGGACTTAAACTTAGACTTAGACTTCAACTCCGACTTAGACTTAAACTGGGACTCAAAGTGAGCCTTAGACTCCGACTTAGACTCAAAGTTAGACCGGGACTCAGACCGCAAGCGAGCAGGTGCGACTCAGTGACCTGCGGACCTGCTGTGACTCCAGTCACTGATTGGCAGAACACATGACTTCTGTGACGTCACTTCCGGACAGGTGACGCCCACCGTCAGTCTGCGTGCACGCACGTGTCTGACCGGCAGGTGTCCCTGTGCAGCCGTCACGTGACCGTGTTGCCACCGCCCACTTTGCTGCGCCTGCGCTCCTGCACGTTGCACACCAACACCGCACCGTCCTGGCGGGAATGTCCGCTGCCGGAAGGTGAAGTCATGGACCATTCCGAGCTCTTCGGTAAGTGTGTGTGCGTGTGCGTGTGCGTGTGCGTGTGCGTGTGAGTGTGAGTGTGCGTGTGCGTGTGTGTGTGCGTGTGTGTGTGTGTGTGTGTGTGTGTGTGTTTGTGTGTGTGTGTGTGTGTGTGCTTGCTGCTCCTCACGTCGAGTCAAAGTCAGGAAGAAAAAAGTGTTAGTTGTATAAAAAAGTATTGCTGGGACGCGGCTGACATTTGAGGTTGTCTTGGATGACTTTGGAGACATTTGAGGTTGTCTTGGATGACTTTGGAGACATTTTGGAGACAAAACTTTTGTTTTCATGTCCCGAGGGAAGGTGGGCGTACCTGCTACTTCCGCATGCGGGAGTGGGCGTGGCCTGACAACTTCTTCCAAACACAACTTTGACCACTTTTCTATTGCCTCATTTTAGCCTTTAATATCTATTTTATCATTATCATTAATCTTATGGTTATTATGAAAGCTTACATCACGGGACACTGCCTGTCTGTACATTAATAATTATTGCCCTCATCTGTCTTTTTCAATCATGAATTATGTTTTTATTATATAAAATATGGGATTTTATTGTATAAAGTATGACATTTTATTGTATAAAATATGACATTTTATTGTATAAAATATGACATTTTATTGTATAAAATATGACATTTTATTGTATAAAATATGACAATTTACTTTATAAAATAGGACATTTTATTGTATAAAATATGATGATTTATTTGATAAAATATGACATTTTATTGTATAAAATATGACACTTTATTGTATAAAATATGACACTTTATTGTATCAACTATGACACTTTATTGTATAAAATATGACACTTTATTGTATAAAATATGACACTTTATTGTATCAACTATGACACTTTATTGTATCAAATATGACACTTTATTGTATCAACTATGACACTTTATTGTATCAAATATGACACTTTATTGTATCAACTATGACACTTTATTGTATCAAATATGACACTTTATTGTATCAACTATGACACCTTATTGTATAAAATATGACACTTTATTGTATAAAATATGACACTTTATTGTATAAAATATGACACTTTATTGTATAAAATGACACTTTATTGTATCAACTATGACACTTTATTGTATCAAATATGACACTTTATTGTATCAACTATGACACTTTATTGTATCAAATATGACACTTTATTGTATCAACTATGACATCATGCAGAGCTGAAGTTGCCTTGAATGATTCTGGATAATAAATATTGACCTTCTGGTTGTAAAGCAGCACATGATAACCAGGAAGTACAGTACTAGTTATTAATAATCTTTTAGTTTTATCAATAATTATTTTCCCATCAAGCGTTCAAATCCCTGACTCATTTTGTCTTATTCGGGCGCTAAAGACTTCCTCCAATATTTTTATAACCCTTAAATCCAGCTTTTGCAGGCCAACTTTGTTCCAATAAATGATGATTATGACTTTTACTAGGACCTGTCTTTCATAACTAGTCACGTCTCTGTTTCCAACTTTACTCCAGGGTCCTTGAAGGCACCACAGTTGTGTGCAACGAGATGCTAAAGTGAGAGTTAAACACAACTTTGTCCATTTTATATTTATGATATTGTTCCTCTTCCCCCTCATCCTGCTTCCAAGTGTTGCTGCTGTGCACGAATCACAAGTCTCAGCTTTGATGGACTT
>NC_084614.1:1800720-1880720 GCF_033978795.1 Nerophis ophidion
CTGTGACTTCTTGTCTTTGACTTCCTGTCTGTGACTTCCTGTTTTAAACTTCCTCTCTTGGACTTCCTGCATTCTACTTCCTGTCTGTGACTTCCTCTCTAGAACTTCCTGCATATTACTTCCTGTCTGTCACTTCCTCTCTGGGACTTCCTGCATTCTACTTCCTGTCTGTCACTTGGGGCGGTATAGCTTGGTTGGTAGAGTGGCCGTGCCAGCAACTTGAGGGTTGCAGGTTCGATTCCCGCTTCCGCCATCCTAGTCACTGCCGTTGTGTCCTTGGGCAAGACACTTTACCCACCTGCTCCCAGTGCCACCCACACTGGTTTCAATGTAACTTAGATATTGGGTTTCACTATGTAAAGCGCTTTGAGTCACTAGAGAAAAGCGCTATATAAATATAATAAACCTCACTTCACTTCCTCTCTGGGACTTCCTGCATTCTACTTCCGGTCTTTAACTTCCTCTCTGGGACTTTCTGCATTTTATTTCCTGTCTTTGACGTCCCGCATTCTACTTCCTGTCTTTTACTTCCTGTCTGTGACATTCTGCATTCTACTTCCTGTCTGTGACTTCCTGTCTGTGACTTCCTGTCTGTGACTTCCTGTGTAGTGTGCATAGTAGCATGTGTAGTGTGGTTGCTGCTGTATTTGTCAGGATGTGGACACTATCTACCTGAGCCAAGACACCAGAGAACTCAACCTGCAGGACTTCAGTCACCTGGACAGCAGGTGAGTACTGCTAAGCCCCGCCCATCACCAGCAAGCAGATGTTACAGTGTGTGTGTGTGTGTGTGTGTGTGTGTGTGTGTGTGTGTGTGTTGAGGGACCTGGTGGCCATGGTTGGCGTCCTGGAGTTCAACCAGTGGTTCAGCAAGTTGACGGCCAAGGACTACAAACTGGTTAGCAGTCTTTCTCCTGCTGACCTTTGACCTGCTCACATGACCTCACTGCTCCTAGTCCCCAGATGTGTGTGAGCAGATCCTGCGAGTTGTGTCACGGTCCAGTCGCATTGAGGAACTGCTTCTGGACAATGTTGGACTCAGAAGGTCAGAGGTCCAAGTGCAAGGTTCTGATAGGTCATGTTGTACATGTTGGACATGTTCATGTTGTTAATGTTCATGTTGTACATGTTGTACATGTTGGACATGTTGTACATGTTGGACATGTTGTACATGTTGTACATGTTGGACATGTTCATGTTGTACATGTTGTACATGTTGGACATGTTGGACATGTTGTACATGTTGTACATGTTGGACATGTTCATGTTGTACATGTTGTACATGTTGGACATGTTGTACATGTTGGACATGTTGTACATGTTGGACATGTTCATGTTGTACATGTTGGACATGTTGTACATGTTGGACATGTTGTTAATGTTCATGTTGTACATGTTGTATATGTTGTTAATGTTC
This sequence comes from Nerophis ophidion, assembly GCF_033978795.1. Lineage (NCBI taxonomy): Eukaryota > Metazoa > Chordata > Actinopteri > Syngnathiformes > Syngnathidae > Nerophis > Nerophis ophidion. The sequence goes on from NC_084614.1 coordinate 1,802,138, forward strand.
ATGTTGTACATGTTGGACATGTTGTACATGTTGTTAATGTTCATGTTGTACATGTTGGACATGTTGTACATGTTGTTAATGTTCATGTTGTACATGTTGGACATGTTGTTAATGTTCATGTTGTACATGTTGTTAATGTACATGTTGTACATGTTGGACATGTTCATGTTGTTAATGTTCATGTTGTACATGTTGTTTATGTTCATGTTGTACATGTTCATGTTGTACATGTTGTTAATGTTCATGTTGTACATGTTGGACATGTTGTACATGTTGGACATGTTGTTAATGCTCATGTTGTACATGTTGTACATGTTGTTAATGTTCATGTTGTACATGTTGGACAAGTTGTACATGTTGGACGTGATGTTAATGTTCATGTTGTACATGTTGTATATGTTGTTAATGTTCATGTTGTACATGGACATGTTGTTAATGTTCATGTTGTACATGTTGTACATGTTGTTAATGTTCATGTTGTACATGTTGGACATGTTGTTAATGTTCATGTTGTACATGGACATGTTCATGTTGTTAATGTACATGTTGTACATGTTGGACATGTTCATGTTGTACATGTTAATGTTCATGTTGTACATGTTGGACATGTTAATGTTCATGTTGTACATGTTAATGTTCATGTTGTACATGTTGGACATGTTGTACATGTTGGACATGTTCATGTTGTACATGTTGTACATGTTGTTAATGTTCATGTTGTACATGTTGGACATGTTGTACATGTTGGACATGTTGTTAATGTTCATGTTGTACATGTTGTATATGTTGTTAATGTTCATGTTGTACATGGACATGTTGTTAATGTTCATGTTGTACATGTTGGACATGTTGTACATGTTGTTATTGTTCATGTTGTACATGTTGGACATGTTGTTAATGTTCATGTTGTACATGGACATGTTGTTAATGTTCATGTTGTACATGTTGGACGTGTTGTACATGTTGTTAATGTTCATGTTGTACATGTTGGACATGTTGTTAATGTTCATGTTGTACATGTTAATGTTCATGTTGTACATGTTGTTAATGTACATGTTGTACATGTTGGACATGTTCATGTTGTACATGGTAATGTTCATGTTGTACATGTTGGACATGTTAATGTTCATGTTGTACATGTTGTACATGCTTTACATGTTGTACATGTTGTTTATGTTGTCCATGTTGTACATGCTTTACATGTTGTACATGTTGTTTATGTTGTACATGTTGTTTATGTTGTCCATGTTGTACATGTTGTACATGTTGTCCATGTTGTCCATGTTGTACATGTTTATGTTCATGTTGTACAATTTGTACATGTTGTTTATGTTGTCCATGTTGTACATGCTTTACATGTTGTACATGATGTACATGTTGTTTATGTTGCACATGTTGTACATGTTGTACATGTTGTCCATGTTGTACATGTTGTACATGTTGTTTATGTTGTTTATGTTGTGCATGTTGTACATGTTGTTTATGTTCATGTTGTACAATTTGTACATGTTGTTTATGTTGTACATGTTGTTTATGTTGTACATGTTGTACATGTTGTACATGTTGTCCATGTTGTACATGTTGTACATGTTGTTTATGTTGTTTATGTTGTGCATGTTGTACATGTTGTTTATGTTCATGTTGTACAATTTGTACATGTTGTTTATGTTGTACATGTTGTTTATGTTGTACATGTTGTACATGTTGTACATGTTGTTTATGTTGTACATGTTTATTTCTGGTGACTGAGTGACTTCCTGTGTTCAGTGACTTTGCTCAGAAGTTGTCGTTGGCTCTGTCCCATAACCCCGCCTCCAGCCTGCACACTCTGCACCTCAGCAACAACACTCTGGAAGACAAAGGTTCTCACACACACACACACACACACACACACACACACACACACACACACACACACACACCTGCAACACACACACACACACCTCCAAGAGTCTTTCAATGTGTCCAACAGTATGTGTGTGTGTGTGTGTGTGTGTGTGTGTGTGTGTTGCAGGTGTGTGTGCGCTGAGTGTTCAGCTGACCAAACATGCCAATGGCTTGAAGTATTTGAACCTCAGTAGGACCTCCTTGTCTCCTAAAGGTCAGGACTTACACCTGTTTTGACCTTGGACTCCACTTATAGTGTGTGTGTGTGTGTGTGTGTGAGACAGGTGTGAACTCCCTGTGCCAGGCGCTGTGTGAGAACCCCCACATGGCCACCACCCTCACACACCTGGACCTGTCAGGAAACTCTCTCAGAGGAGATGACCTGCAGGTAGCACCTGTCCTATTGCATCATCATCATCCTCTTCACCTTCATCATCATCTTCATCAAGGTCTTCACCTTCACAGCACCTGCACAACTTTCTGAGTCATGACAACCACTTACACCTTCTGGACTTGTCCTGCACGGACTGCTCTCTGGAACAGGTGACACACACACACACACACACACACACACACACACACACACACACACACACTGAAAGATGAAATGTGTGTGTGTGTGTGTCAGATGTCAGCGTGTCTCCTCCGAGGTTGTTTGAAGCATCTCCAACTTCTCAACATGTCCAAGACTGTCTTCTCTCACAGGTAAATAGTACTACTACACCTAGTAGTACTTCATAATACACCTAACAGTACTACTACACCTAGTAGTACTTCATAATACACCTAACAGTACTACTACACCTAGTAGTACTTCATAATACACCTAACAGTACTACTACACCTAGTAGTACTTCATAATACACCTAACAGTACTACTACACCTAGTAGTACTTCATAATACACCTAACAGTACTACTACACCTAGTAGTACTTCATAATACACCTAACAGTACTACTACACCTAGTAGTACTTCATAATACACCTAACAGTACTACTACACCTAGTAGTACTTCATAATACACCTAACAGTACTACTACACCTAGTAGTACTTCATAATACACCTAACAGTACTACTACACTTAGTAGTACTTCATAATACACCTAACAGTACTACTACACCAAGTAGTACTTCATAATACACCTAACAGTACTACTACAGCTAGTAGTACTTCATAATACACCTAACAGTACTACCACACCTAGTAGTACTTCATAATACACCTAACAGTACTACCACACCTAGTAGTACTTCATAATACACCTAACAGTACTACTACACCTAGTAGTACTTCATAATACACCTAACAGTACTACTACACCTAGTAGTACTTCATAATACACCTAACAGTACTACTACAGCTAGTAGTACTTCATAATACACCTAACAGTACTACCACACCTAGTAGTACTTCATAATACACCTAACAGTACTACTACACCTAGTAGTACTTCATAATACACCTAACAGTACTACTACACCTAGTATTACTTCATAATACACCTAACAGTACTACTACACCTAGTAGTACTTCATAATACACCTAACAGTACTACTACACCTAGTAGTACTTCATAATACACCTAACAGTACTACTACACTTAGTAGTACTTCATAATACACCTAACAGTACTACTACACCAAGTAGTACTTCATAATACACCTAACAGTACTACTACAGCTAGTAGTACTTCATAATACACCTAACAGTACTACCACACCTAGTAGTACTTCATAATACACCTAACAGTACTACTACACCTAGTAGTACTTCATAATACACCTAACAGTACTACTACACCTAGTAGTACTTCATAATACACCTAACAGTACTACTACACCTAGTAGTACTTCATAATACACCTAACAGTACTACTACACCTAGTAGTACTTCATAATACACCTAACAGTACTACCACACCTAGTAGTACTTCATAATACACCTAACAGTACTACCACACCTAGTAGTACTTCATAATACACCTAACAGTACTACCACACCTAGTAGTACTTCATAATACACCTAACAGTACTACTACACCTAGTAGTACTTCATAATACACCTAACAGTACTACTACACCTAGTATTACTTCATAATACACCTAACAGTACTACTACACCTAGTAGTACTTCATAATACACCGAACAGTACTACTACACCTAGTAATACTTCATAATACACCGAACAGTACTACTACACCTAGTAGTACTTCATAATACAAGTACACCTATATGTTGGTCCTTGGTTTTGGAAGAGGACCAGGTGAGGTCAGGTGGACTTGTGCGTGCGAAGACAGCTGCTGAAGGCAATCCTTGCGCAGAATGAGCGGCTGCAGTGAGAGCAGGTTCTGGCCCGCTGAGAACGAGGAACTGTCTCTGGTCTGGCGGAGCTGTCGCTTCTGTTTGGCTTCATGGATACGTTTTTCCTCGAAGTCCGCTACGGCATTCCAGACTGCAGAGCGCCAGTTGGAAGGATGTTGGGCATTGGCTTCCCAGGTCTCTGGGTCCAGACCACTGCCCTTGAGATTGGTCTTTAGGGTGTCCTTAAAGCGTTTCCGCTGTCCGCCGCGTGAGCGCTTTCCATGGTGCAGCTCACCTTACAGGAGCCTTTTTGGTAGGTGTTGGTCTGACATGCGGCAGACATGGCCAGTCCATCTCAGGTGGGAACGCTGGAAGATGGCATAGTTACTTTCCATCTCAGCCCTGTGGAGGACCTCCTTGTCTGGGATCTTGTCCTGCCACCTGCTGTTGAGCAGCCTCCTGAGGGATCTCATGTGGAAGGTGTTAAGTTGTTTAGCATGCCAGCTGTATACAGTCCAGGTCTCACAGGTAGGACAACAGCACGGTAGTCCTTTAGTTTGGTCCGTAGGCTGAACCCTCTGCTCTCCCAGACAGAACTGCGGAGTGGGCCGAATGCAACACTTCCGTGTGCTATCCTATGCGTGACCTCCTCGTCGATGTTGCCCACGCGTGACAAGGTGCTAGCTACCCAGGTAGACAAACTTTTCAGCAGCTTCGAGGTCTTCACCATTTATGCTGACGAGGGTCTCCAGGAGCAGGTTGATGTCCAAAGTCTGAGCATGCTGCGGCGAAGTTGTTCATGCTCAGTTGCATTTCCAGCTCGTTGGAAGCATTCGGGGCACAGTCGTCCGCAAAGAGGAAGTCGCAAACCTTGGTGGTCTGTACTTCAGTCTTTGCCTGGAGTCTTCGCAGATTGAACGGCTTGCCATCAGTGCGGTAGCGCAGGTCTATCCCCATGTCCCCAGACCGGAAAGCATCTGTCAGCATGGCTGAGGACATCATGCTGAACAGAGTGGCTGCCAGAACACACCCTTGTTTGACTGCTGTGTTCTGGCTCAGATGATGCACTGTCGTGCTGGACTTGTGCCTGCAATCCATCATGGACTTCACGGACCATGTTGATGAAGATGTTAGAGCAGCCAAACTAGGCTATGATCTTCCAGAGGCCTGCTCGGCTGACAGTGTCGAAGGCCTATGTCAGATCTACAAAGGTGGAGTATAGAGTGATGTTCTGTTGTCAGCAATTCTCTTGGAGTTGGCGAGCGACAAAGATCATGTCTACTGTACCACAACCTTGCCTGAACCCGCGTCAGCTCTCCGGTAGGAGGTCTTCGTGTTCGAGATGTTCCGTCAGGGGGTTCAGCAGAATTCTGGGCAGGATATTTAGTGCTACAGACAGCAGAGCAATGCCGCGGTGGTTGTTGCAGTCCTGCCTGTTGCCCTTGCGATTGTATAGGTGGATGATGGAGGCGTCTTTGAACTCCTGTGGCAGGCAGCTTCCCTTGGTTCCACATGGTGCAGAATAAGTCCAATCCACCAGTTGTTTGGTCAGAGGTGGTCCACCAGCTGTGTACTGCATCAACACCAGGTGCTTTGCCATTTGGAAGTCCTGTGATGCCTTTGATGGCCTCAGCTTCTGTTGGTGGTTCGTCAAGGGAGGTGTTGACAGGGACTTTAGGGAGGCGTGCTATGGCTTCGTTATTGATGGCTGAGGGGCGGTTGAGAACACCGTGGAAGTGCTCAGCCCAGCGTTCAAGTATCTTCTCTCTGTGTGTGACCAGTCTGCTGCCATCAGCACTGAGTAGAGGGGGGATCCTGATGTTTTGGGCCCATAGATGGCCTTGAGGGCGCTGTAGAACTTCTTGCTGTCATTCTGGTCTGCATAGGACTGGAACACGTCAGATTTTCTGCAGAGCCAGTCGTCCTGCATCCGAAGCAGCTCTCGCTGGATGGTTGCTTTGATGTTCTTGAGGGCAGATTGTTTTCTAGAGGATGTTGGATCACTGAGGTGGGCTTTATGCAGACAATGTTTCTCCTGGAGAAGATCTCTGATGTAATCATCATTCTCATCAAACCAGTCCTGTTGCCTGCGGGCTGTAGGTCTTACAGCATTGAGAGCAGAAGTGCAGACAGTGTCTCTGAACGCAGCCCGGTCCTCCTTGAGGTTCCCAGAGGGTTTCAGGTCCTGCATTTTGCTGGTGAGCTCTTCAGTCAGCGATTGCTTGACAGAGGCATTGGTGAGCCTGGAAATGTTCGAGCGCTTTGGAAGTTCGGAGCCTTGAGGCCTTCTAGGAGGATGGATCTTGATGTTCAGCTTAGACACAAGGAGTCTATGGTCAGTCCAGCACTCTGCACCGCACACCGCCTTTGTAACCCTGACATCCTGTCTGTCCCTTTGCCTCACGATGACATAGTCCAGTAGGTGCCTGTGTCTTGAGCGGGGATGCATCCATGAGGTCCTGTTGCGCTCTGGGGAGGCTGAAAACTGAGTTGGTGATCAAGAGCTCATGTGCCGCACAGGTCTCCAGCAGAAGGGTGCCTTTTCTGTTACAGCTGCCCATGCCATTTTTGCCAAGGACTCCTCCCCATGACTTGTGATCAGTGTAGCATTGAAGTCACCGAGGATGATGAGCTTGTCTGCCCTGGGCATTGCCGCGATGGTAGCGTTCAGGTTTTTATAGAACCTCTCCTTCACATCGTCTGGGTTCGTCATCGGGGGGCGGGGCATAGGCACTGATGAGCGTGGCAGAGTGTTTTCTTGGAAGAGGCAGGCGCAGCGTCATCAGGCGGTCATTGACGCCTTTGGGAAGTGCAGCCGGCTTACTGACTAAGTTGGATTTAATGGCAAAGCCAATTCCTGCCTCATGCCAGCTCTCTGGCGATCAGGGCAGTTCTCCTCTTAGGTCTTGATAGGTCACCAGTCCTATCAAGAAGTGCGCGCACATACCATGCGCCAAGGGTGATTGGTGTCACCTTTTACTTGTTTCCTTGTTTCTTAGCGCTGGCAATGGGACTCCTGCCAGCTGCGGCGAGCTGGCCAGGAAGAGGTGAGGCAGGCCATTTTTGGGGCAACTTTTTGAGCCCGTTCCTCATGCCAGGAGGTAGTAAAAATAACCAAGTAAAAATAGCCAACTTAGGAACGAACCAAAAGTCACTAAAATAACTGAGAATAAATTGCTAACTCACAAACTAAAGAACTAACTAAGTCAGTAAAAATAACTTAGTACAGATTACTAACTAGGAACATGTCTGGACAGGAAATGCAAAGAAGTTCCAGCATCCTTCAAGCAGTTTTTCAGCAGTTCCCTGGCTCTGAGTTCCGTCAACATGTCAGGAACCAGACTTCCTTCTGAGGCACTCAAGTAAGGCTGCTAACGAGACGGTAACAAGATGGCAACAACACAGTAACAAGACGGTAACAAGATGGTAACAACACAGTAACAAGACGGCAACAACACAGTAACAAGACAGTAACAAGATGGCAACAACACAGTAACAAGACGGTAACAAGATGGTAACAACACAGTAACAAGACGGTAACAACACAGTAACAAGACGGTAACAACACAGTAACAACACAGTAACAAGACAGTAACAACACAGTAACAAGACGGTAACAAGATGGTAACAACACAGTAACAAGACGGTAACAAGATGGTAACAACACAGTAACAAGACGGTAACAACACAGTAACAAGACGGTAACAACACAGTAACAAGACAGTAACAAGACAGTAACAACACAGTAACAAGACAGTAACAAGACGGTAACAAGATGGCAACGACACAGTAACAAGATGGTAACAAGATGTTAAAATGACGGAAAAAAGACGGTAACAAGATGGTAACAAAATGGTAAAAAATAAAACGGCAAGAAGATGGTAACAAAACAGTAACAAGATGGTAAAAAATACAACGGCAAAAAGGTCATTAAAAGGTGGTAACAAGATGGTAACAAGACGGTAGCAAGACAGTAACAAGACGGTAACAAAATGGTAAACAAAGTGGTTAAAATAAGGTAACAAGATGGTAACAAGACGATTTTAACCAGACGGTAACAAGTTGTTTAAAAACTAAAACGGCAAGAAGGTGGTTAAAAGATGGTAAGAAGACGGTCACAAGATGGTAAAAAAAAAACGGAAAAAAGGTGATTAAAAGAAGGTAACAAGACGGTAACAACAGTAAGAAGATGGTAAAAAATAAAATGGCAAGAAGGTGGTTTAAAGATGGTAACAAGAAGGTAACAATGGTAAAAAAAAAATTCAACGGTGGTTAAAAGATGGTATAGATAATAATTGGTAAAAGATGGGAAGAAATAATTAAAACACTAAAGTATGGTAAGAAAGAGATTAAAAGATGGTAAAAATGTGGTAAAAAAATGGTAAAAACATAATTAAAACAGTAAAAGATGGTTGAAATGTTGTAAGAAGGTGGTTAAAATATGGTAAGAAATTATTAAAACTTTAAAAAGTGGTAGGAAATAATTAAACAGTAAAATATGGTAAAAATGGGGTAAAAAAGAGATGGTAAAAACATAAATAACATTGTAAAAAATGTGGTTAAAAGATGGTAAAAAATATTTTTAAAGTTTGTAAGAGATTATAAAGAATGTGGTTGAAAGATGGCTAAAATACTTTAAAAAAAATAGTAAAAAGGGGGAAAAAAGTGGTTAAAAGATGGTAATAAATGGTTAAAAAATAGTAAAATGTTCTCAAAAATGGTTAAAAAATGTAAAAAGGGGAAAGAAAGTGATTAAAAAATGGTGAGAAATGGTTAAAAAAATAGTAAAATGACAAAAAAAAAATAAAAAATTGTGAAAAGGAGCAAGGAAGTGGTTAAAATATGGTAAAAATGGTTGAAAAAGAGTAACATGTTGTCAAAAATGGCTAAAAAAAGATGGTAAAAATATGTTCAAGGGTAACAATATAATAAAAATGCTAACAAAATGGTAAGTAGATGTAAAGATGGTGGGAAAAATGGTTAAAAGATGGTAAAAGTCGTATTAGGATAATAACAATAGTTAAAAAAAGGTGGTAAAAATATGTTAAAGTGGTAAATAGATTGTGAAACGATGGAAAATATGGTAGAAATGGTTAAAAGAATGGATAAAGGTGGTTAGAGGATGGTTAAAATATGGTAAAAGATGGTAATTAGTTCAAATGGTAACACGATGGTAAAAAATAAAATGGCAAGAAGGTGGTTAAAAGATGGTAACAATGGTAAAAAAAATAAAAATGAAAAGGTCGATAAAAGATGGTTAAAAATGTGGTTAAAAGATGTTAAAAAAAAGAATTGGTAAAAGTTGGTAAGAAATCTCTAAAATAGTAAAATATTGTAAAAATGTGGTCAGAAGGTGGTTAAAAGATGGTAAAAACATAAGTAAACGGTAAAAAATGGGGTAAGAAGGTGGTTAAAAGATGATAAAAAATTATTAAAATGTTAAAGATGGTAATAAAAGGTTAAAAAATAGTAAAATGTCAAAAATGGTATAAAAAAGATGGGGAAAATATTTTAAAAGGGTAACAAGATAGTAAAAATGCTAACAAAATGGTAAGTAAATGGCAACAACATTTTTAAAAGATGGTGAAAAAAATGCTTAAAAGATGGTAAAAGTTGTCAAAAGATGGTAAAAATGGTTAAAAAAGATGGTAAAAATAAGTTAAAATGGTAAATAGATGGTAAAAAAATGGAAACTATGGAAGAAATTGTTAAAATATGGTAAACATGTGGTGAGGGGTTTGGTTAAAATATGGTAAAAAAAGATTGTAATTAGTTGAAATGGTACAAGATAGTAAAACAATGGTAACAAGATGGTAAATAGATGGTAAGAAGGTGGTTAAAAGATGGTAAAAACATAAGTAAACGGTAATAAATGGGGTAAGAAGGTGGTTAAAAGATGATAAAGAAATTATTAAAATGTTGAAGATGGTAATAAAAGGTTAAAAAATAGTAAAATGTCAAAAATGGTATAAAAAAGATGGGAAAAATATTTTAAAAGGGTAACAAGATAGTAAAAATGCTAACAAAATGGTAAGTAGATGGCAACAACATTTTTAAAAGATGGTGAAAAAAATGCTTAAAAGATGGTAAAAGTTGTCAGAAGATGGTAAAAATTGTTTAAAAAAGATGGTAAAAATAAGTTAAAATGGTAAATAGATGGTAAAACAATGGAAACTGGAAGAAATGGTAAAAATGTGGCAAGGGGTTTGGTTAAAATATGGTAAAAAAAAGATTATAATTAGTTGAAATGGTACAAGATAGTAAAACAATGGTAACAAGATGGTAAATAGATGGTAAGAAGGCAGTAGCAGGATAGTAACAAGATGGTAACAATATAGCAAAAATGCTAAAAAGATGGTAAAAAGATATTAAAACTGGTACAAAGAGGGTAAAAAGATGGTAACAATATAGCAAAAATGCTAAAAAGATGGTAAAAAGTTGAGAAGCTTGATTGTTGGTGTCCTCAGGGCGCTGCTGCTGGGTCTGGGCTGCAACCCCAACCTCAGCGACGTGTCTCTGGACTTAAGCAGCTGTGAGGTAAAAGCGTGGTGGCGGACAGGAAGGAGGCGGGTCTAAGGTCACGTCTTGATGGCGTCTTGTTTGACTTGCAGTTGCGCTCGGCAGGCTCTCAGATCCTGGAGGGTTGCATAGCCGAGATTCCCAACATCTCCAGTCTGGACATCTCGGACAACGGTGGGAGTTTTATGAGGACCTTGGTATAAATGTCTCTCTTGCTAGGTAACTGCTGCAAGTCTTTTACTCTGGCAAGCTCGGAGTAGCTGACTTCCTGTGTCTCTGGCAGCAGACTTAGAAAAGTTGTGAATTGAAAACATTCCAAAGGTCACAGGTGAGAAAAGTAGTCATGGTACCGTGGTGTTGACTGTTGGCAGGTCTGGACGGGGACCTGAGCACCCTGTTGGTCTGGCTGGCCAAAAACCGCTCCATTCGCCACCTGTCCCTGGGAAGAAACTTCCACAACATCAAGTCAAAGTGGGTCAGCAAGCAGCACTCAGCCACACGTGTCTCCTCCTTCTCTCTGCTTCCTTCTTTCTGCCAGGAACGTGGCGCCGGTCTTGGACAACCTGGTGCACATGATCCAGGAGGAGGAGTCAGTGAGTGACGAATCGACTCCAAGTGGACCCTCAACCAGCACCGCCTCTGGAAGTGTGACATTTCTTTGCACTCCGCAGCCTCTGACTTCGCTATCGCTAGCAGACTCCAAGCTGAAGGGCGAGCTCGCCATCGTCCTTAACGCCCTGGGCAGCAACGCCTCTCTCACCAAACTGGACATCAGCGGGAACGCCATGGGCGACATGGGCGCCAAGATGCTGGCCAAGGCCCTGCAGATCAACACCAAGCTCAGGTGATCCGCCTCCTTCCATCTGTGGTCTCTTTGGTCTTGGTGCTTCTAACCTGGTTTGGTGTGTTGCTGGTGCACAGAACCCTCATCTGGGACCGAAACAACACCAGTCCTCAGGGTCTGCAGGAAGTGGCGTCCGCGTTGGAGAAGTAGGTGTGAACAGAGTCTGACCATTTGATCTAAACAATGAGTCCTCTTTTCTTCCCGTCAGGAACTTCACGATCCGATTCATGCCGATTCCTATTGTTGACGCCGCTCAGGCGCTCAAGACCAACACAGAAAAGACGGAAGATGCACTGATGAAGGTATGTGTACAAAGGTCTACCGTCTTTGAGCGTCCCTCACAATGTATGATCAGATGGAGCGCTTCCTGCTGAGGAACCACGAGACCCGGAAGTACCTCCAGGAGCAAGCATACCGGCTGCAGCAGGGCATCGTCACCAGTACCACACAGCAGGCAGGCAGGCGTCACCACACCGTCTCCCACCTCCCACCCCTCTGACCGGCCTCTGATCTCTGCCTAGATGATGGACACCATGTGTGTGAAGGTTCAGGACCACCTGAACTCGCTGATGTTCTCCCAGAGCCACGTAGTCCAGGATGATGTGCAGATGGCAGAGAATCTGATGAGAGACGCCAGGAACTCCAAGACCGTAAGTCAGCTGCCACCCTCAACCGAGTGAACCGAGTAGAACTCTGAAAGTTGCTCCGTTTCTCTTGGGACGGTCCAGCTCCTTCCTACCCTCTACCACTTGAGGGGCGGCGACCTGCACAGCACCGTCCAAGACAAACTGGAGTCTCTGGCAGGGGACCTGTCGGCTGCGATGGATGATGAACTGCAGGTACCACAAGCTAGGCAAAGGGTGACTACAGGGGTATTCTTGCAGCAAAACTACTTGCAAATGCGAATCTTAATCTAGGGGTCCCAACTTCACCCGGCCTTTCCCTGCACTCACCACTCGTCGGCGCCTTGCGCCCACTCATATTATGCCCTGGTGGAGCCACCACTTTAGACTCTCAGTGACGCTCAAGTGGATTGGATTACACAGATGGAGATGCAGACACACAAACTAGTACACGGTCACAAGGTACGGATTACAGGCCGGGCGCACAGATTGAGGTTTGCTTTTGGAAATAGTTTTGCCACAATAGTACCGCCATGGTGGCGCTTGGTACTGCAACGTTGGACCGCTTTCTCGCCCACTCCAGACAATTTTGGCGTCCATGTTGGACGCCGCCGAGGGTCTGTGTCCTCACGTGATTAAGAGGAGCGGCCTTCGTTCGGAGCTGGTGAAGGCAGGGACCGAAATAATGAGGGTGCCTCGCAGCTTCATCACCGCCACGCTGCTGGAGCAATCGGGCGTCGACATTGTTAACAAGATCAGGTGTGGCCACGCCCACTTTAGCGGGTCCGTTACATCTCCTGCTGCGTTGTCTTTGATTAGCGTCTCCTTTTTGGTCGTCAGTGAGGTGAAACTCAATGTGGCGTCCTTGGTCTCCGATCGGATCGTGGAGGAGATCCTGGACTCTTTGTCTGCGTGGCAGAACACGCTGGTCAGTCTTTCTGTGCACTTCTCTTCGTTTTGTGTCCGTCCTTCACCCGTCTGTGTCCAGGCGGACCATGTGACCAGGAAAGGCCAGCCTGCACTGCGTCCGGAGTCTCAGGAGACGGAGGTTTTGGACGAGACAGTTCTGCGTCCGGAGAGCCTGGAGGAGGAAGGCGAGCACCCGCTGGAGCACGGAGACGCTTGCACGGTCGGATTTGAGTTTATCCGATCTGCTCCAGGAAACAATTGAAGCTTTGAAGTCTAAACAAAGTTTTCCTACAGTTGACCATCAAGTCCAAGAGAAAGAGTGTTCTGGTCCGAATGCTGCGGCCCGTCTCCTTGGCGTTTGGTGGGCATTGAGTCCAATGTGGAATGTTTTTATTTTATATACATATTGCAATTATGTATTATTTATTACTCCTTTGTCAGTTTTTCACTACTTGTTACTTTTCTTACAATCTGCACCACGACCACAGCAACTCCCCATTTTGGCTTGGATTGTGTTTTTTGTCCTCTGATTATTCTCAGGACATCCGGTCCATCACAAGCGGACTGTTCAGTCTGTCTTAGACGACCTTTGTCCTCTTGTCCAAGTATCTTCATCTGCTCTTGCTCATAGACTTAGATTGGCCAGATCTAGTCTTAGACCTACATTGGCCAGATCATGTCTTAGACTGGTCACATCTAGTCTTAGACCTACATTGGCTAGATCTGATATTAGACGTAGATTGGCCAGATCTAGTCTTAGATTGGCCAGATCTAGTCTTAGATTGGTCACATCTTGTCTTAGACCTACATTGGCCAGATCCGGTCTTAGACGTGGATTGACCAGATCTAGTCTTAGACAGGTCGGATACAGTCTAAAACGTACATTGTCAAATGTAGTCTTAGACTTAGATTAGCCAGGTCTACTCTTAGACCTACATTGGCAAGATCTGCTCAGAGACCTAAATGGCTAGATCTGGTCTTAGACCTACATTGGTCAGATCACGTCTTAGACTGGTCACAGCTAGTCTTAGACCTACATTGGCTAGATCTGATCTTAGACGTAGATTGGCCAGATCTAGTCTTAGATTGGTCACATCTTGTCTTAGACCTACATTGGCCGGATCTAGTCTTAGACTGGTCACATCTAGTCTTAGACCTACATTGGCCAGATCCGGTCTTAGACGTGGATTGACCAGAGCTAGTCTTAGACAGGTCGGATATAGTCTAAAACGTACATTGTCAGATCTAGTCTTCGACTTAGATTAGCCAGGTCTACTCTTAGACAGTCACATCTAGTCTTGGACCTAAATTGGCCAGGTCCGGTCTTAGACGTAGATTGGCCAGATCTAGTCTTACACTGGTCACATCTAGTCTTAGACCTACATTGGCCAGATCCCGTCTTAGACGTAGATTGACCAGATGTAGTCTTAGACTGGTCAGCTCAAGTCTTAAACCTACATCAGACTTAGATTGGCCAGGTCTAGTCTTAGACCTACACTGGTCAGATATCGTCTTAGACCTACATTGGTCAGATTTAGTCTTAGACTTAGCTTGGCCGAGTCTAGTCTTAGACTGGTCACTTCTAGTCATAGACCTACATTGGCTAGATCTGATCTTACACGTAGATTGGCCAGATCTAGTCTTAGATTGGTCACATCTTGTCTTAGACCTACATTGATCAGATCCGGTCTTAGAAGTGGATTGACCAGATCTAGTCTTAGACTGGTCGGATGTAGTCTTAAACTTACATTGTCAGATCTAGTCTTAGACTTAGATTGGCCTGGTCTACTCTCAGATTGGTAACATCTAGTCTTAGACCTACATTGGTCAGATCTCGTCTTAGACCTACATTGGTCAGATTTAGTCTTAGGCTTAGCTTGGCCAAGTCTAGTCTTAGACTGGTCACATCTAGTCATAAACCTACATTGTTCAATTCTAGTCTGAGACTTAGATCGGTGACATCTGAAGTGGCGGCGTACACCCTGGACAAGGAAGGCGGGGCCAACACAGACCGTCAACACTCAGGCACCGGGGCCAGTCCTGAGAACATTCCAAGGATAATAGACTTTATTACTCCAACACTGGGGGAATACTGTGGTTGTGGTGCAGATTGTCCGGTAACAAAAGTATACAATAACCTGATGAATGAGAACACATTCTGAACATTGAGACCAATATTTGGTTGTCCCTCTGCTTGTCAGAGATGGAGTTTGACCTGGACAAAGCTCTGGAGGAGGTTCCCATCCATGTGGTGGACACACCTCCCTCGCAGTTGAATAAAGTGACTCCGCCGCTTCCGGTCCTTACTTGGGAGGAACTGCCGCCACCGGTCCCCACTTCGGAGGAAGCGCCTCCCCCGGTCCCTACTTCGGAGGAACTGCCGCCACCGGTCCCCACTTCGGAGGAACCGCCGCCACCGGTCCCCACTTCGGAGGAACTGCCGCCACCGGTCCCCACTTCGGAGGAACTGCCGCCACCGGCCCCCACTTCGGAGGAACTGCCGCCACCGGTCCCCACTTCGGAGGAACTGCCGCCACCGGCCCCTACTTGGGAGGACCTTCTGTCCCCAAGGCACACCCCGCTGGAGCACCACACCAAAGTGAGACCACGACCCAAGAAAAGAAGCAAACCCAGCAGAGTCGGGGTAGGTTGCGAGTTAGATGTCTGGCACATCGCGTTGACTTGATGACACGTTTTGCTTTCAGTGTGCCGCCACCGGCTCAGCGCCTCAGGGGGCGGAGCATCAGGACATGGGGGAGCTGGACGAGGGCATAGATGAGTTCTTCTCCAAGAAGGTCATGAAAGTCAGCTTGAAGTGAGAACCTTTGCGAGCGACACCTTTCACTGCAGAGCTGCGAGCTGATTGGACGTCTTCTTGTTCCTGCCCAGACATTCCAGCGCCGGGGCGACACCTTCCAGCACGCAGAAGGCGGCTGAAAAGAAGGCAGAATCCAGGAAGAGTGTTTTTTTCAACCTGATCAAAACTCGGCCGGGTCGCTCGGAGAAGGGCCAAAGTACCGCCTCCATCAGTCCGCCACCACCAGCGTCCCCCACACTTGCTCCGCCCACATCATTGGTCAGCAGGGAGCCGCCACCCACGTCCCCTGTGGCGCCACACCCGGACCCACGTCCGACGGTCCACAGCAGTTTTGAGGCGGACGCCTCGCCGGCCGTGGGGGAGGAGTCAGAGGTCAGCGTGGCGACGGGGCGCCCCCTGGTCTCGCAGCATGTTGGCGTTCCTGTCCTGACCTCGGAGCTTCTGGCTGAGATGAAGGCCAAGCAGGACAAGATGGCGGCTGAGAAGGTGAGTGATGAAGTGATGGGAGGAGCTTGTGCTCAAACATGACATCACCTTTTCTTTCCAGTCGTCCGCAAAGGAAAATGGCCGCTCGGGTAAGTTGGCGCTCACCTCGGAAGCCATGTTGGCTACCATGCTAGCATGCTAATGTCTCGCCATGGTCTCAGGCGCGGTCCGGCCAGGACCGATGGCCGCCCCTCGGTCTAACCTCCCCGCCCCCCCTCAGCTCCACACACAGGAGCCAATGGAGGAAGAGGAGGAGGAGCAGGAAGTGTGTCACACTGACTTCCTGTCTGAAACTCTCAAAGCTCCACTTCCTGTTCCTCGCCTGAAGACAACGCCGTCTGGACCGCAACACCCGAACCAAGATGGAGGTGATGGACCTGCTTCATGTCCGGGTCTGGTGCTCTCCTGCTCCAGTACTACTACTCCAGTATTTCTACTCTAGTACTTCTTCTCCTGTACGTCTACTCCAGAACTACTACTCTAGTACTTCTACTCTAGTACTTTTTCTCCTGTACGTCTACTCTAGTACTTCTTATCTTGTATGTCTACTCCAGTACTACTACTCCTCTACTACTACTCTAGTACTTCTACTGTAGTACGTCTTCTCCTGTATGTCTACTCCAGTACTACTACTCAAGTATTACTACTCTAGTGCTTCTACTCCACTACTACTACTCCTGTACTTCTACTCCAGTACTTCTACTCTAGTACTACTACTACACTGGTATTTCTACTCCAGTACTACTACTCCTGTACTTCTACTCTAGTACTACTACTACACTAGTGCTTCTACTCCAGTACTACTACTCCTGTACTTCTACTCTAGTACTTCTACTCTAGTACTACTACTACACTAGTGCTTCTACTCCAGTACTACTACTCCTGTACTTCTACTCTAGTACTTCTACTCTAGTACTACTACTACACTGGTATTTCTACTCCAGTACTACTACTCCTGTACTTCTACTCTAGTACTACTACTACACTAGTGCTTCTACTCCAGTACTACTACTCCTGTACTTCTACTCTAGTACTTCTACTCTAGTACTACTACTACACTAGTGCTTCTACTCCAGTACTACTACTCCTGTACTTCTACTCTAGTACTTCTACTCTAGTACTACTACTACACTGGTACTTCTACTCCAGTACTTCTACTCCAGTACTACTACTGCTGTACTTCTACTCTAGTACTTCTTATCCTGTATTACTACTCCAGTACTTCTACTCCATTCCTTTACTCTAGTACTACTACTACACTAGTACTTCTACTCCAGTACTACTACTCCTGTACTTCTACTCTAGTACTTCTTATCCTGTACTACTACTCCTGTACATCTACTCCAGTATTACTACTCCTGTACATCTACTCCAGTACTACTACTCCCTAATGTAGTTGTAGTGTAGTAGTACTAAAGTAGTTGTAGTGTAGTAGTACTAATGTAGTTGTAGTGTAGTTGTACTAATGTAGTTGTGGTGTAGTAGTACTAATGTAGTTGTAGTGTAGTAGTACTAATGCAGTTGTAGTGTAGTAGTACTAATGTAGTTGTAGTGTAGTAGTACTAATGTAGTTGTAGTATAGTAGTACTAATGTAGTTGTAGTGTAGTAGTACTAATGTAGTTGTAGTGTAGTGGTACTAATGTAGTTGTAGTATAGTAGTACTAATGTAGTTGCAGTGTAGTAGTACTAATGTAGTTGTAGTGTAGTGGTACTAATGTAGTTGTAGTATAGTAGTACTAATGTAGTTGCAGTGTAGTAGTACTAATGTAGTTGTAGTGTAGTAGTACTAATGTAGTTGTAGTGTAGTAGTACTAATGTAGTTGTAGTATAGTAGTACTAATGTAGTTGTAGTGTAGTAGTACTAATGTAGTTGTAGTGTAGTAGTACTAATGTAGTTGTAGTATAGTTGTACTAATGTAGTTGTAGTGTAGTAGTACTAATGTAGTTGTAGTGTGGTAGTACTAATGTAGTTGTAGTGTGGTAGTACTAATGTAGTTGTAGTGTAGTAGTACTAATGTGGTTGTAGTATAGTAGTACTGATGTAGTTGTAGTGTAGTAGTACTAATGTAGTTGTAGTGTGGTAGTACTAATGTAGTTGTAGTGTGGTGGTACTAATGTAGTTGTAGTATAGTAGTACTAATGTAGTTGTAGTGTGGTAGTACTAATGTAGTTGTAGTGTAGTAGTACTAATGTGGTTGTAGTATAGTAGTACCAATGTAGTTGTAGTGTAGTAGTACTAATGTAGTTGTAGTGTAGTAGTACTAATGTGGTTGTAGTATAGTAGTACTAATGTAGTTGTAGTGTAGTAGTACTAATGTAGTTGTAGTGTGGTAGTACTGATGTAGTTGTAGTGTAGTAGTACTAATGTAGTTGTAGTGTGGTAGTGCTAATGTAGTTGTAGTGTAGTAGTACTAATGTAGTTGTAGTGTAGTAGTACTAATGTAGTTGTAGTGTAGTAGTACAAATGTAGTTGTAGTGTAGTAGTACTAATGTAGTTGTAGTGTAGTAGTACTAATGTAGTTGTAGTATAGTAGTACTAATGTAGTTGTAGTGTAGTAGTACTAATGTAGTTGTAGCGTAGTAGTACTAATGTAGTTGTAGTGTGGTAGTACTGATGTAGTTGTAGTGTAGTAGTACTAATGTGGTTGTAGTGTAGTAGTACTAATGTAGTTGTAGTGTAGTAGTACTAATGTAGTTGTAGTGTAGTAGTACTAATGTAGTTGTAGTGTAGTAGTGCTAATGTAGTTGTAGTGTAGTAGTACTAATGTAGTTGTAGTGTAGTAGTACTAATGTAGTTGTAGTATAGTAGTACTAATGTAGTTGTAGTGTAGTAGTACTAATGTAGTTGTAGTGTAGTAGTGCTAATGTAGTTGTAGTGTAGTAGTACTAATGTAGTTGTAGTGTAGTAGTACTAATGTAGTTGTAGTGTAGTAGTACTAATGTAGTTGTAGTGTAGTAGTACCAATGTAGTTGTAGTGTAGTAGTACTAATGTAGTTGTAGTATAGTAGTACTAATGTAGTTGTAGTGTAGTAGTGCTAATGTAGTTGTAGTGTAGTAGTACTAATGTGGTTGTAGTGTGGTAGTACTGATGTAGTTGTAGTGTAGTAGTACTAATGTAGTTGTAGTGTAGTAGTACTAATGTAGTTGTAGTGTAGTAGTACTAATGTAGTTGTAGTGTAGTAGTACTAATGTAGTTGTAGTATAGTAGTACTAATGTAGTTGTAGTGTAGTAGTACTAATGTAGTTGTAGTGTAGTAGTGCTAATGTAGTTGTAGTGTTGTAGTACTAATGTAGTTGTAGTGTAGTAGTACTGATGTAGTTGTAGTGTAGTAGTACTAATGTAGTTGTAGTGTAGTAGTACTAATGTAGTTGTAGTGTAGTAGTACTAATGTAGTTGTAGTATAGTAGTACTGATGTAGTTGTAGTGTAGTAGTACTAATGTAGTTGTAGTGTAGTAGTACTAATGTAGTTGTAGTGTAGTAGTACTAATGTAGTTGTAGTATAGTAGTACTAATGTAGTTGTAGTGTAGTAGTACTAATGTAGTTGTAGTGTAGTGGTACTAATGTAGTTGTAGTGTGGTAGTACTAATGTAGTTGTAGTGTAGTAGTACTAATGTAGTTGTAGTGTAGTAGTACTAATGTAGTTGTAGTGTAGTAGTACTGATGTAGTTGTAGTGTAGTAGTACTAATGTAGTTGTAGTGTAGTAGTACTAATGTAGTTGTAGTGTAGTAGTACTAATGTAGTTGTAGTGTAGTAGTACTAATGTAGTTGTAGTGTAGTAGTACTAATGTAGTTGTAGTGTAGTAGTACTAATGTAGTTGTAGTGTAGTAGTACTAATGTAGTTGTAGTATAGTAGTACTAATGTAGTTGTAGTGTGGTAGTACTAATGTAGTTGTAGTGTAGTAGTACTAATGTAGTTGTAGTGTGGTAGTACTGATGTAGTTGTAGTGTAGTAGTACTAATGTAGTTGTAGTGTAGTAGTACTAATGTAGTTGTAGTGTAGTAGTACTAATGTAGTTGTAGTGTAGTAGTACTAATGTAGTTGTAGTGTAGTAGTACTGATGTAGTTGTAGTATAGTAGTACTAATGTAGTTGTAGTGTAGTAGTACTAATGTAGTTGTAGTGTAGTAGTACTAATGTAGTTGTGGTGTAGTAGTACTAATGTAGTTGTAGTATAGTAGTACTAATGTGGTTGTAGTGTAGTAGTACTAATGTAGTTGTAGTGTGGTAGTACTAATGTGGTTGTAGTGTAGTAGTACTAATGTAGTTGTAGTGTAGTAGTACTAATGTAGTTGTAGTGTAGTAGTACTAATGTAGTTGTAGTGTAGTAGTACTAATGTAGTTGTAGTGTAGTAGTACTAATGTAGTTGTGGTGTAGTAGTACTAATGTAGTTGTAGTATAGTAGTACTAATGTAGTTGTAGTGTAGTAGTACTAATGTAGTTGTAGTGTAGTAGTACTAATGTAGTTGTAGTATAGTAGTACTAATGTAGTTGTAGTGTAGTAGTACTAATGTAGTTGTAGTGTAGTAGTACTAATGTAGTTGTAGTGTAGTAGTACTAATGTAGTTGTAGTGTAGTAGTACTAATGTAGTTGTGGTGTAGTAGTACTAATGTAGTTGTAGTATAGTAGTACTAATGTAGTTGTAGTGTAGTAGTACTAATGTAGTTGTAGTGTAGTAGTACTAATGTAGTTGTAGTGTGGTAGTACTAATGTAGTTGTAGTGTAGTAGTACTAATGTAGTTGTAGTGTAGTAGTACTGATGTAGTTGTAGTGTAGTAGTACTAATGTAGTTGTAGTATAGTGGTACTAATGTAGTTGTAGTGTAGTAGTACTAATGTAGTTGTAGTGTAGTAGTACTAATGTAGTTGTAGTGTAGTAGTACTAATGTAGTTGTAGTGTAGTAGTACTAATGTAGTTGTAGTGTAGTAGTACTAATGTAGTTGTGGTGTAGTAGTACTGATGTAGTTGTAGTATAGTAGTACTAATGTAGTTGTAGTGTAGTAGTACTAATGTAGTTGTAGTGTAGTAGTACTAATGTAGTTGTAGTACTCCTGCAGTAATGTGAGTGTTTCCTGTGCTGAAGATACTTGTGAAGTTTCCACGTCCAGCAGCAAGTTACGTTCCTCCTTCAAGTCGCTTGCTCGCCCATCACCTGCTCAACCATCCAGCTCACTTCCTGCCAAAAAGGGAGCTTAACGAGGTTAGCAGCTAAAAAGAACAAAAAGATCAAAGTAACTTCCTGCCAAAAAGTGAACTTCACAAGGTTAGCAGCTAAAAAAAGAACAAAAAGATCAAAGTAACTTCCTGCCAAAAAGTGAACTTCACAAGGTGAGCAGCTAAAAAAGAACCAAAAGATCAAAGTAACTTCCTGCCATAAAGTGAACTTCACAAGGTTAGCAGCTAAAAAAGAACAAAAAGATAAAAGTAACTTTGTGCCAAAAAGTGAACTTCACAAGGTTAGCAGCTAAAAAAGAACAAAAAGATCAAAGTAACTTCCTGCCAAAAAGTGAACTTCACAAGGTTAGCAGCTAAAAAGAACGAAAAGTATCATAGTGACTTCCTGCTAAAAAGTGAGGTTCATCCAAAGAAATGTGAGAAGGCCTGTGATTGGTTGACTGCTTCTTTGTTCCACAGTGCTGCATCCTTCTGAGGAGGCGGGGCCAACGATGTCTGACAGCCAATCAGAGGAGCCTCCAGTCTCCTGACTCCTATTTCCTGTCACGATACTGCCTTTGATCTTTTATACATTTATATTAGTCCTTGTCACTTATGTGTAACTTTCATTTTTTGTATCCACTCACAAATAAACTCCAATAAAAAGGATAAAAGCTCTGGTTTCCATGACGACGGCTTTGTTTAAAATGAAAATCAACATTTGTTATCAAATGTTGTTGATAACAACATTTGATAACTGCTGCCACCTGCTGGCCTCTTGCGTGTAGTGCTGCTGGTGTGTAGTGTTCAGCGTGTAGTAGTGTAGTGTGTAGTGTGTAGTAGTGTAGTGTGTAGTAGTGTAGTGTGTAGTGATGCTGGTGTGTAGTGTGTAGTAGTGTAGTGGGACAACAAAAAGAAGAGTAGATAAAGATGAGAGTGAAGTAGACATAAATACAATATTATTAAATAAATACAATATTATTAAATAAATACAATATTATTAAATAAATACAGTATTATTAAATAAATACAATATTATTAAATAAATACAGTATTATTAAATAAATACAATATTATTAAACAAAAGTTATTCTGCTGAGTGATGATACTGCATGAATGTAAACAGGAGGTGTAATGACCATCAATCACCACAAGATGGAAGCAGAAACACACGTGCTGCTTTTATTCTGATAAACAAGTCCTGGCAACAGGGGCTTCACGGTGGCAGAGGGGTTAGTGCGTCTGCCTCACATTACGAAGTTCCTGCAGTCCTGGGTTCAAATCCAGGCTCGGGATCTTTCTGTGTGGAGTTTGCATGTTCTCCCCGTGAATGCGTGGGTTCCCTCCGGGTACTCCGGCTTCCTCCCACTTCCAAAGACATGCACCTGGGGATAGGTTGATTGGCAACACTAAATGGGCCCTAGTGTGTGAATGTGAGTGTGAATGTTGTCTGTCTATCTGTGTTGGCCCTGCGATGAGGTGGCGACTCGTCCAGGGTGTACCCTGCCTTCCGCCCGAATGTAGCTGAGATAGGCGCCAGCGCCCCCCGCGACCCCGAAAGGGAATAAGCGGTAGAAAATGGATGGATGGAAGTCCTGGCAACAAATGACCAGAATGATGTTTGGTGATACCAAGTGATTGTTGATGCTGATACCAAGTGATTGTTGATGCTGATACCAAGTGATTGTTGATGGTGATACCAAATGATTGTTGATGCTGATACCAAGTGATTGTTGATGCTGATACCAAGTGATTGTTGACGCTGATACCAAGTGATTGTTGACGCTGATACCAAGTGATTGTTGATGCTGATACCAAGATATTGTTGATGTGGATACCAAGTGATTGTTGATGCTGATACCAAGATATTGTTGATGCTGATACCAAGTGATTGTTGATGGTGATACCAAGTGATTGTTGATGCTGATACCAAGTGATTGTTGATGCTGATACCAAGTGATTGTTGATGGTGATACTAAGTGATTGTTGATGCTGATACCAAGTGATTGTTGATGCTGATACCAAGTGATTGTTGACGCTGATACCAAGTGATTGTTGATGCTGATACCAAGATATTGTTGATGTGGATACCAAGTGATTGTTGATGCTGATACCAAGTGATTGTTGATGGTGATACTAAGTGATTGTTGATGCTGATACCAAGTGATTGTTGATGCTGATACCAAGTGATTGTTGATGCTGATACCAAGTGATTGTTGACGCTGATACCAAGTGATTGTTGATGCTGATACCAAGATATTGTTGATGTGGATACCAAGTGATTGTTGATGGTGATACCAAGATATTGTTGATGCTGATACCAAGTGATTGTTGATGCTGATACCAAGTGATTGTTGATGCTGATACCAAGTGATTGTTGACGCTGATACCAAATGATTGTTGATGCTGATACCAAATGATTGTTGATGCTGATACCAAGTGATTGTTGATGCTGATACCAAGTGATTGTTGATGCTGATACCAAGTGATTGTTGACGCTGATACCAAGTGATTGTTGATGCTGATACCAAGATATTGTTGATGTGGATACCAAGTGATTGTTGATGCTGATACCAAGATATTGTTGATGCTGATACCAAGTGATTGTTGATGGTGATACCAAGTGATTGTTGATGCTGATACCAAGTGATTGTTGATGCTGATACCAAGTGATTGTTGATGGTGATACCAAATTATTGTTGATGCTGATACCAAGTGATTGTTGATGCTGATACCAAGTGATTGTTGATGCTGATACCAAGTGATTGTTGATGGTGATACTAAGTGATTGTTGATGCTGATACCAAGTGATTGTTGATGCTGATACCAAGTGATTGTTGACGCTGATACCAAGTGATTGTTGATGCTGATACCAAGATATTGTTGATGTGGATACCAAGTGATTGTTGATGCTGATACCAAGTGATTGTTGATGGTGATACTAAGTGATTGTTGATGCTGATACTAAGTGATTGTTGATGCTGATACCAAGTGATTGTTGATGCTGATACCAAGTGATTGTTGACGCTGATACCAAGTGATTGTTGATGCTGATACCAAGATATTGTTGATGTGGATACCAAGTGATTGTTGATGCTGATACCAAGTGATTGTTGATGGTGATACTAAGTGATTGTTGATGCTGATACCAAGTGATTGTTGATGCTGATACCAAGTGATTGTTGATGCTGATACCAAGTGATTGTTGACGCTGATACCAAGTGATTGTTGATGCTGATACCAAGATATTGTTGATGTGGATACCAAGTGATTGTTGATGGTGATACCAAGATATTGTTGATGCTGATACCAAGTGATTGTTGATGCTGATACCAAGTGATTGTTGATGCTGATACCAAGTGATTGTTGACGCTGATACCAAATGATTGTTGATGCTGATACCAAATGATTGTTGATGCTGATACCAAGTGATTGTTGATGCTGATACCAAATGATTGTTGATGCTGATACCAAGTGATTGTTGACGCTGATACCAAGTGATTGTTGATGCTGATACCAAGATATTGTTGATGTGGATACCAAGTGATTGTTGATGCTGATACCAAGTGATTGTTGACGCTGATACCAAGTGATTGTTGATGCTGATACCAAGATATTGTTGATGTGGATACCAAGTGATTGTTGATGCTGATACCAAGATATTGTTGATGCTGATACCAAGTGATTGTTGATGGTGATACCAAGTGATTGTTGATGCTGATACCAAGTGATTGTTGATGCTGATACCAAGTGATTGTTGATGGTGATACTAAGTGATTGTTGATGCTGATACCAAGTGATTGTTGATGCTGATACCAAGTGATTGTTGACGCTGATACCAAGTGATTGTTGATGCTGATACCAAGTGATTGTTGATGCTGATACCAAGTGATTGTTGACGCTGATACCAAGTGATTGTTGATGCTGATACCAAGATATTGTTGATGTGGATACCAAGTGATTGTTGATGCTGATACCAAGTGATTGTTGATGGTGATACTAAGTGATTGTTGATGCTGATACCAAGTGATTGTTGATGCTGATACCAAGTGATTGTTGATGCTGATACCAAGTGATTGTTGACGCTGATACCAAGTGATTGTTGATGCTGATACCAAGATATTGTTGATGTGGATACCAAGTGATTGTTGATGGTGATACCAAGATATTGTTGATGCTGATACCAAGTGATTGTTGATGCTGATACCAAGTGATTGTTGATGCTGATACCAAGTGATTGTTGACGCTGATACCAAATGATTGTTGATGCTGATACCAAATGATTGTTGATGCTGATACCAAGTGATTGTTGATGCTGATACCAAGTGATTGTTGATGCTGATACCAAGTGATTGTTGACGCTGATACCAAGTGATTGTTGATGCTGATACCAAGATATTGTTGATGTGGATACCAAGTGATTGTTGATGCTGATACCAAGATATTGTTGATGCTGATACCAAGTGATTGTTGATGGTGATACCAAGTGATTGTTGATGCTGATACCAAGTGATTGTTGATGCTGATACCAAGTGATTGTTGATGGTGATACCAAATTATTGTTGATGCTGATACCAAGTGATTGTTGATGCTGATACCAAGTGATTGTTGATGCTGATACCAAGTGATTGTTGACGCTGATACCAAGTGATTGTTGATGCTGATACCAAGATATTGTTGATGTGGATACCAAGTGATTGTTGATGCTGATACCAAAATATTGTTGATGCTGATACCAAGTGATTGTTGATGGTGATACCAAGTGATTGTTGATGCTGATACCAAGTGATTGTTGATGCTGATACCAAGTGATTGTTGATGGTGATACTAAGTGATTGTTGATGCTGATACCAAGTGATTGTTGATGCTGATACCAAGTGATTGTTGACGCTGATACCAAGTGATTGTTGATGCTGATACCAAGATATTGTTGATGTGGATACCAAGTGATTGTTGATGCTGATACCAAGTGATTGTTGATGGTGATACTAAGTGATTGTTGATGCTGATACCAAGTGATTGTTGATGCTGATACCAAGTGATTGTTGACGCTGATACCAAGTGATTGTTGATGCTGATACCAAGATATTGTTGATGTGGATACCAAGTGATTGTTGATGGTGATACCAAGATATTGTTGATGCTGATACCAAGTGATTGTTGATGCTGATACCAAGTGATTGTTGATGCTGATACCAAGTGATTGTTGACGCTGATACCAAATGATTGTTGATGCTGATACCAAGTGATTGTTGATGCTGATACCAAGTGATTGTTGATGCTGATACCAAGTGATTGTTGATGCTGATACCAAGTGATTGTTGACGCTGATACCAAGTGATTGTTGATGCTGATACCAAGATATTGTTGATGTGGATACCAAGTGATTGTTGATGCTGATACCAAGATATTGTTGATGCTGATACCAAGTGATTGTTGATGGTGATACCAAGTGATTGTTGATGCTGATACCAAGTGATTGTTGATGCTGATACCAAGTGATTGTTGATGGTGATACTAAGTGATTGTTGATGCTGATACCAAGTGATTGTTGATGCTGATACCAAGTGATTGTTGACAGTGATACCAAGTGATTGTTGATGCTGATACCAAGATATTGTTGATGTGGATACCAAGTGATTGTTGATGGTGATACCAAGATATTGTTGATGCTGATACCAAGTGATTGTTGATGCTGATACCAAGTGATTGTTGATGCTGATACCAAGTGATTGTTGATGCTGATACCAAGATATTGTTGATGTGGATACCAAGTGATTGTTGATGGTGATACCAAGATATTGTTGATGCTGATACCAAGTGATTGCTGATGCTGATACCAAGTGATTGTTGATGCTGAAACCAAGTGATTGTTGATGCTGATACCAAGTGATTGTTGGTGCTGATACCAAGTGATTGTTGATGCTGATACCAAGTGATTGTTGATGCTGAAACCAAGTGATTGTTGATGCTGATACCAAGTGATTGTTGATGGTGATACCAAGATATTGTTGATGCTGATACCAAGTGATTGCTGATGCTGATACCAAGTGATTGTTGATGGTGATACCAAGATATTGTTGATGCTGATACCAAGTGATTGTTGATGCTGATACCAAGTGATTGTTGATGCTGATACCAAGTGATTGTTGACGCTGATACCAAGTTATTGTTGATGCTGATACCAAGTGATTTTTGATGGTGATACCAAGTGATTGTTGATGCTGATACCAAGTGATTGTTGATGCTGATACCAAGTGATTGTTGATGGTGATACCAAGATATTGTTGATGTGGATACCAAGTGATTGTTGATGGTGATACCAAGTGATTGTTGATGGTGATACCAAGATATTTTTGATGCTGATACCAAGTGATTGCTGATGCTGATACCAAGTGATTGTTGATGGTGATACCAAGATATTGTTGATGCTGATACCAAGTGATTGTTGACGCTGATACCAAGTGATTGTAAATGCTGATACCAAGATATTGTTGATGTGGATACCAAGATATTGTTGATGCTGATACCAAGTGATTGTTGACGCTGATACCAAGTGATTGTTGATGCTGATACCAAGATATTGTTGATGTGGATACCAAGTGATTGTTGATGCTGATACCAAGATATTGTTGATGCTGATACCAAGTGATTGTTGATGGTGATACCAAGTGATTGTTGATGCTGATACCAAGTGATTGTTGATGCTGATACCAAGTGATTGTTGATGCTGATACCAAGATATTGTTGATGTGGATACCAAGTGATTGTTGATGGTGACACCAAGATATTGTTGATGCTGATACCAAGTGATTGCTGATGCTGATACCATGTGATTTTTGATGGTGATACCAAGATATTGTTGCTGCTGATACCAAGTGATTGTTGATGCTGATACCAAGTGATTGTTGATGGTGATACCAAGATATTGTTGATGTGGATAGCACGTGATTGTTGATGCTGATACCAAGTGATTGTTGACGCTGATACCAAGTGATTGTTGATGATACCAAGATATTGTTGATGTGGATACCAAGTGATTGTTGATGCTGATACCAAGATATTGTTGATGCTGATACCAAGTGATTGTTGATGGTGATACCAAGTGATTGTTGATGCTGATACCAAGTGATTGTTGATGCTGATACCAAGATATTGTTGATGCTGATACCAAGTGATTGTTGATGTGGATACCAAGTGATTGTTGATGCTGATACCAAGATATTGTTGATGCTGATACCAAGTGATTGTTGATGGTGATACCAAGTGATTGTTGATGCTGATACCAAGTGATTGTTGATGCTGATACCAAGATATTGTTGATGCTGATACCAAGTGATTGTTGATGCTGATACCAAGTGATTGTTGATGCTGATACCAAGTGATTGTTGATGGTGATACCAAGATATTGTTGATGCTGATACCAATTGATTGCTGATGCTGATACCAAGTAATTGTTGATGGTGATACCAAGATATTGTTGATGCTGATACCAAGTGATTGTTGATGCTGAAACCAAGTGATTGTTGATGCTGATACCAAGTGATTGTTGGTGCTGATACCAAGTGATTGTTGATGCTGATACCAAGTGATTGTTGATGCTGAAACCAAGTGATTGTTGATGCTGATACCAAGTGATTGTTG
Source organism: Nerophis ophidion (assembly GCF_033978795.1). Taxonomy (NCBI): domain Eukaryota; kingdom Metazoa; phylum Chordata; class Actinopteri; order Syngnathiformes; family Syngnathidae; genus Nerophis; species Nerophis ophidion. Next base: position 1,831,333 of record NC_084614.1, read on the forward strand.
ATGGTGATACCAAGATATTGTTGATGCTGATACCAAGTGATTGCTGATGCTGATACCAAGTGATTGTTGATGGTGATACCAAGATATTGTTGATGCTGATACCAAGTGATTGTTGATGCTGATACCAAGTGATTGTTGATGCTGATACCAAGTGATTGTTGACGCTGATACCAAGTGATTGTTGATGCTGATACCAAGTGATTTTTGATGGTGATACCAAGTGATTGTTGATGCTGATACCAAGTGATTGTTGATGCTGATACCAAGTGATTGTTGATGGTGATACCAAGATATTGTTGATGTGGATACCAAGTGATTGTTGATGGTGATACCAAGTGATTGTTGATGGTGATACCAAGATATTTTTGATGCTGATACCAAGTGATTGCTGATGCTGATACCAAGTGATTGTTGATGGTGATACCAAGATATTGTTGATGCTGATACCAAGTGATTGTTGATGCTGATACCAAGTGATTGTTGACGCTGATACCAAGTGATTGTAAATGCTGATACCAAGATATTGTTGATGTGGATACCAAGATATTGTTGATGCTGATACCAAGTGATTGTTGACGCTGATACCAAGTGATTGTTGATGCTGATACCAAGATATTGTTGATGTGGATACCAAGTGATTGTTGATGCTGATACCAAGATATTGTTGATGCTGATACCAAGTGATTGTTGATGGTGATACCAAGTGATTGTTGATGCTGATACCAAGTGATTGTTGATGCTGATAACAAGTGATTGTTGATGCTGATACCAAGATATTGTTGATGTGGATACCAAGTGATTGTTGATGGTGACACCAAGATATTGTTGATGCTGATACCAAGTGATTGTTGATGCTGATACCAAGTGATTGTTGATGCTGATACCAAGTGATTGTTGACGCTGATACCAAGTGATTGTTGATGCTGATACCAAGATATTGTTGATGTGGATACCAAGTGATTGTTGATGGTGATACCAAGATATTGTTGATGCTGATACCAAGTGATTGTTGATGCTGATACCAAGTGATTGTTGATGCTGATACCAAGTGATTGTTGATGCTGATACCAAGATATTGTTGATGTGGATACCAAGTGATTGTTGATGGTGATACCAAGATATTGTTGATGCTGATACCAAGTGATTGCTGATGCTGATACCAAGTGATTGTTGATGGTGATACCAAGATATTGTTGATGCTGATACCAAGTGATTGTTGATGGTGATACCAAGTGATTGTTGATGCTGATACCAAGTGATTGTTGATGTGGATACCAAGTGATTGTTGATGCTGATACCAAGTGATTGTTGATGTGGATACCAAGTGATTGTTGATGGTGATACCAAGATATTGTTGATGCTGATACCAAGTGATTGTTGATGCTGATACCAAGTGATTGTTGATGGTGATACCAAGATATTGTTGATGCTGATACCAATTGATTGCTGATGCTGATACCAAGTAATTGTTGATGGTGATACCAAGATATTGTTGATGCTGATACCAAGTGATTGTTGATGCTGAAACCAAGTGATTGTTGATGCTGATACCAAGTGATTGTTGGTGCTGATACCAAGTGATTGTTGATGCTGATACCAAGTGATTGTTGATGCTGAAACCAAGTGATTGTTGATGCTGATACCAAGTGATTGTTGATGGTGATACCAAGATATTGTTGATGCTGATACCAAGTGATAGCTGATGCTGATACCAAGTGATTGTTGATGGTGATACCAAGATATTGTTGATGCTGATACCAAGTGATTGTTGATGCTGATACCAAGTGATTGTTGATGCTGATACCAAGTGATTGTTGACGCTGATACCAAGTTATTGTTGATGCTGATACCAAGTGATTTTTGATGGTGATACCAAGTGATTGTTGATGCTGATACCAAGTGATTGTTGATGCTGATACCAAGTGATTGTTGATGGTGATACCAAGATATTGTTGATGTGGATACCAAGTGATTGTTGATGGTGATACCAAGTGATTGTTGATGGTGATACCAAGATATTTTTGATGCTGATACCAAGTGATTGCTGATGCTGATACCAAGTGATTGTTGATGGTGATACCAAGATATTGTTGATGCTGATACCAAGTGATTGTTGATGCTGATACCAAGTGATTGTTGACGCTGATACCAAGTGATTGTAAATGCTGATACCAAGATATTGTTGATGTGGATACCAAGATATTGTTGATGCTGATACCAAGTGATTGTTGACGCTGATACCAAGTGATTGTTGATGCTGATACCAAGATATTGTTGATGTGGATACCAAGTGATTGTTGATGCTGATACCAAGATATTGTTGATGCTGATACCAAGTGATTGTTGATGGTGATACCAAGTGATTGTTGATGCTGATACCAAGTGATTGTTGATGCTGATACCAAGTGATTGTTGATGCTGATACCAAGATATTGTTGATGTGGATACCAAGTGATTGTTGATGGTGACACCAAGATATTGTTGATGCTGATACCAAGTGATTGCTGATGCTGATACCAAGTGATTTTTGATGGTGATACCAAGATATTGTTGCTGCTGATACCAAGTGATTGTTGATGCTGATACCAAGTGATTGTTGACGCTGATACCAAGTGATTGTTGATGATACCAAGATATTGTTGATGTGGATACCAAGTGATTGTTGATGCTGATACCAAGATATTGTTGATGCTGATACCAAGTGATTGTTGATGGTGATACCAAGTGATTGTTGATGCTGATACCAAGTGATTGTTGATGCTGATACCAAGATATTGTTGATGCTGATACCAAGTGATTGTTGATGTGGATACCAAGTGATTGTTGATGCTGATACCAAGATATTGTTGATGCTGATACCAAGTGATTGTTGATGTGGATACCAAGTGATTGTTGATGCTGATACCAAGATATTGTTGATGCTGATACCAAGTGATTGTTGATGGTGATACCAAGTGATTGTTGATGCTGATACCAAGTGATTGTTGATGCTGATACCAAGATATTGTTGATGCTGATACCAAGTGATTGTTGATGCTGATACCAAGTGATTGTTGATGCTGATACCAAGTGATTGTTGATGGTGATACCAAGATATTGTTGATGCTGATACCAATTGATTGCTGATGCTGATACCAAGTAATTGTTGATGGTGATACCAAGTGATTGTTGATGCTGATACCAAGATATTGTTGATGCTGATACCAAGTGATTGCTGATGCTGATACCAAGTGATTGTTGACGCTGATACCAAGTGATTGTTGCTGCTGATACCAAGTGATTGTTGATGGTGATACCAAGATATTGTTGATGTGGATACCACGTGATTGTTGATGCTGATACCAAGTGATTGTTGACGCTGATACCAAGTGATTGTTGATGATACCAAGTGATTGCTGATGCTGATGCCAAGTGATTGTTGATGCCGATACCAAGATATTGTTGATGCTGATACCAAGTGATTGTTGATGATGATACCAAGTGATTGTTGATGGTGATACCAAGTGATTGTTGATGCTGATACCAAGTTATTGTTGATGTGGATACCAAGTGATTGTTGATGCTGATACCAAGATATTGTTGATGGTGATACCAAGATATTGTTGATGCTGATACCAAGTGATTGCTGATGCTGATACCAAGTGATTGTTGATGCTGATACCAAGATATTGTTGATGCTGATACCAAGTAATTGTTGATGGTGATACCAAGTGATTGTTGATGCTGATACCAAGATATTGTTGCTGCTGATACCAAGTGATTGTTGATGCTGATACCAAGTGATTGTTGATGCTGATACCAAGTGATTGTTGATGCTGATACCAAGATATTGTTGATGCTGATACCAAGATATTGTTGATGTGGATACCAAGTGATTGTTGATGCTGATACCAAGATATTGTTGATGTTGATACCAAGTGATTGTTGATGGTGATACCAAGTGATTGTTGATGCTGATACCAAGTAATTGTTGATGCTGATACCAAGTGATTGTTGATGCTGATACCAAGTGATTGTTGATGGTGATACCAAGATATTGTTGATGCTGATACCAAGTGATTGCTGATGCTGATACCAAGTGATTGTTGATGGTGATACCAAGTGATTGTTGATGCTGATACCAAGTGATTGTTGATGCTGATACCAAGTGATTGTTGATGCTGATACCAAGATATTGTTGATGCTGATACCAAGTGATTGTTGATGGTGATACCAAGTGATTGTTGATGCTGATACCAAGATATTGTTGATGCTGATACCAAGTGATTGCTGATGCTGATACCAAGTGATTGTTGACGCTGATACCAAGTGATTGTTGCTGCTGATACCAAGTGATTGTTGATGCTGATACCAAGTGATTGTTGATGGTGATACCAAGATATTGTTGATGTGGATACCACGTGATTGTTGATGCTGATACCAAGTGATTGTTGACGCTGATACCAAGTGATTGTTGATGATACCAAGTGATTGCTGATGCTGATGCCAAGTGATTGTTGATGCCGATACCAAGATATTGTTGATGCTGATACCAAGTGATTGTTGATGATGATACCAAGTGATTGTTGATGGTGATACCAAGTGATTGTTGATGCTGATACCAAGTTATTGTTGATGTGGATACCAAGTGATTGTTGATGCTGATACCAAGATATTGTTGATGGTGATACCAAGATATTGTTGATGCTGATACCAAGTGATTGCTGATGCTGATACCAAGTGATTGTTGATGGTGATACCAAGATATTGTTGCTGCTGATACCAAGTGATTGTTGATGCTGATACCAAGTGATTGTTGATGTGGATACCAAGTGATTGTTGATGCTGATACCAAGATATTGTTGATGCTGATACCAAGTGATTGTTGATGGTGATACCAAGTGATTGTTGATGCTGATACCAAGTGATTGTTGATGCTGATACCAAGTGATTGTTGATGCTGATACCAAGATATTGTTGATGCTGATACCAAGTGATTGTTGATGGTGATACCAAGTGATTGTTGATGCTGATACCAAGATATTGTTGATGCTGATACCAAGTGATTGCTGATGCTGATACCAAGTGATTGTTGATGCTGATACCAAGATATTGTTGATGCTGATACCAAGTGATTGTTGATGTGGATACCAAGTGATTGTTGATGCTGATACCAAGATATTGTTGATGCTGATACCAAGTGATTGTTGATGGTGATACCAAGTGATTGTTGATGCTGATACCAAGTGATTGTTGATGCTGATACCAAGATATTGTTGATGCTGATACCAAGTGATTGTTGATGCTGATACCAAGTGATTGTTGATGCTGATACCAAGATATTGTTGATGCTGATACCAAGTGATTGCTGATGCTGATACCAAGTGATTGTTGATGGTGATACCAAGATATTGTTGCTGCTGATACCAAGTGATTGTTGATGCTGATACCAAGTGATTGTTGATGCTGATACCAAGTGATTGTTGATGCTGATACCAAGTGATTGTTGATGGTGATACCAAGATATTGTTGATGCTGATACCAAGTGATTGCTGATGCTGATACCAAGTGATTGTTGATGGTGATACCAAGATATTGTTGCTGCTGATACCAAGTGATTGTTGATGCTGATACCAAGTGATTGTTGATGCTGATACCAAGTGATTGTTGATGCTGATACCAAGTGATTGTTGATGGTGATACCAAGATATTGTTGATGTGGATACCAAGTGATTGTTGATGCTGATACCAAGATATTGTTGATGTTGATACCAAGTGATTGTTGATGGTGATACCAAGTGATTGTTGATGCTGATACCAAGTAATTGTTGATGCTGATACCAAGTGATTGTTGATGCTGATACCAAGTGATTGTTGATGGTGATACCAAGATATTGTTGATGCTGATACCAAGTGATTGCTGATGCTGATACCAAGTGATTGTTGATGGTGATACCAAGATATTGTTGATGCTGATACCAAGTGATTGTTGATGCTGATACCAAGTGATTGTTGATGGTGATACCAAGATATTGTTGATGTGGATACCAAGTGATTGTTGATGGTGATACCAAGATATTGTTGATGTGGATACCAAGTGATTGTTGATGCTGATACCAAGATATTGTTGATGCTGATACCAAGTGATTGTTGATGGTGATACCAAGTGATTGTTGATGCTGATACCAAGTGATTGTTGATGCTGATACCAAGTGATTGTTGATGCTGATACCAAGTGATTGTTGATGGTGATACCAAGATATTGTTGATGGTGATACCAAGATATTGTTGCTGCTGATACCAAGTGATTGTTGATGGTGATACCAAGATATTGTTGATGGTGATACCAAGATATTGTTGCTGCTGATACCAAGTGATTGTTGATGCTGATACCAAGTGATTGTTGATGCTGATACCAAGTGATTGTTGATGCTGATACCAAGTGATTGTTGATGGTGATACCAAGATATTGTTGCTGCTGATACCAAGTGATTGTTGATGCTGATACCAAGTGATTGTTGATGCTGATACCAAGTGATTGTTGATGCTGATACCAAGTGATTGTTGATGGTGATACCAAGATATTGTTGATGTGGATACCAAGTGATTGTTGATGCTGATACCAAGATATTGTTGATGTTGATACCAAGTGATTGTTGATGGTGATACCAAGTGATTGTTGATGCTGATACCAAGTAATTGTTGATGCTGATACCAAGTGATTGTTGATGCTGATACCAAGTGATTGTTGATGGTGATACCAAGATATTGTTGATGCTGATACCAAGTGATTGCTGATGCTGATACCAAGTGATTGTTGATGGTGATACCAAGTGATTGTTGATGCTGATACCAAGTGATTGTTGATGCTGATACCAAGTGATTGTTGATGCTGATACCAAGATATTGTTGATGCTGATACCAAGTGATTGTTGATGGTGATACCAAGTGATTGTTGATGCTGATACCAAGATATTGTTGATGCTGATACCAAGTGATTGCTGATGCTGATACCAAGTGATTGTTGACGCTGATACCAAGTGATTGTTGCTGCTGATACCAAGTGATTGTTGATGCTGATACCAAGTGATTGTTGATGGTGATACCAAGATATTGTTGATGTGGATACCACGTGATTGTTGATGCTGATACCAAGTGATTGTTGACGCTGATACCAAGTGATTGTTGATGATACCAAGTGATTGCTGATGCTGATGCCAAGTGATTGTTGATGCCGATACCAAGATATTGTTGATGCTGATACCAAGTGATTGTTGATGATGATACCAAGTGATTGTTGATGGTGATACCAAGTGATTGTTGATGCTGATACCAAGTTATTGTTGATGTGGATACCAAGTGATTGTTGATGCTGATACCAAGATATTGTTGATGGTGATACCAAGATATTGTTGATGCTGATACCAAGTGATTGCTGATGCTGATACCAAGTGATTGTTGATGGTGATACCAAGATATTGTTGCTGCTGATACCAAGTGATTGTTGATGCTGATACCAAGTGATTGTTGATGTGGATACCAAGTGATTGTTGATGCTGATACCAAGATATTGTTGATGCTGATACCAAGTGATTGTTGATGGTGATACCAAGTGATTGTTGATGCTGATACCAAGTGATTGTTGATGCTGATACCAAGTGATTGTTGATGCTGATACCAAGATATTGTTGATGCTGATACCAAGTGATTGTTGATGGTGATACCAAGTGATTGTTGATGCTGATACCAAGATATTGTTGATGCTGATACCAAGTGATTGCTGATGCTGATACCAAGTGATTGTTGATGGTGATACCAAGATATTGTTGCTGCTGATACCAAGTGATTGTTGATGCTGATACCAAGTGATTGTTGATGGTGATACCAAGATATTGTTGATGTGGATACCACGTGATTGTTGATGCTGATACCAAGATATTGTTGATGCTGATACCAAGTGATTGTTGATGGTGATACCAAGTGATTGTTGATGCTGATACCAAGTGATTGTTGATGCTGATACCAAGTGATTGTTGATGCTGATACCAAGATATTGTTGATGCTGATACCAAGTGATTGTTGATGGTGATACCAAGTGATTGTTGATGCTGATACCAAGATATTGTTGATGCTGATACCAAGTGATTGCTGATGCTGATACCAAGTGATTGTTGACGCTGATACCAAGTGATTGTTGCTGCTGATACCAAGTGATTGTTGATGCTGATACCAAGTGATTGTTGATGGTGATACCAAGATATTGTTGATGTGGATACCACGTGATTGTTGATGCTGATACCAAGTGATTGTTGACGCTGATACCAAGTGATTGTTGATGATACCAAGTGATTGCTGATGCTGATGCCAAGTGATTGTTGATGCCGATACCAAGATATTGTTGATGCTGATACCAAGTGATTGTTGATGGTGATACCAAGTGATTGTTGATGCTGATACCAAGTGATTGTTGATGCTGATACCAAGATATTGTTGATGCTGATACCAAGTGATTGTTGATGCTGATACCAAGTGATTGTTGATGGTGATACCAAGATATTGTTGATGCTGATACCAAGTGATTGCTGATGCTGATACCAAGTGATTGTTGATGGTGATACCAAGATATTGTTGCTGCTGATACCAAGTGATTGTTGATGCTGATACCAAGTGATTGTTGATGCTGATACCAAGTGATTGTTGATGGTGATACCAAGATATTGTTGATGTGGATACCAAGTGATTGTTGATGCTGATACCAAGATATTGTTGATGCTGATACCAAGTGATTGTTGATGGTGATACCAAGTGATAGTTGATGCTGATACCAAGTGATTGTTGATGGTGATACCAAGTGATTGTTGATGGTGATACCAAGATATTTTTGATGCTGATACCAAGTGATTGCTGATGCTGATACCAAGTGATTGTTGATGCTGATACCAAGTGATTGTTGATGCTGATACCAAGATATTGTTGATGTGGATACCAAGTGATTGTTGATGGTGATACCAAGATATTGTTGATGCTGATACCAAGTGATTGCTGATGCTGATACCATGTGATTGTTGATGGTGATACCAAGATATTGTTGATGCTGATACCAAGTGATTGTTGATGCTGATACCAAGTGATTGTTGATGGTGATACCAAGATATTGTTGATGTGGATACCAAGTGATTGTTGATGGTGATACCAAGATATTGTTGATGCTGATACCAAGTGATTGCTGATGCTGATACCAAGTGATTGTTGATGGTGATACCAAGTGATTGTTGACGCTGATACCAAGTGATTGTTGATGGTGATACCAAGATATTGTTGATGTGGATACCAAGTGATTGTTGATGGTGATACCAAGATATTGTTGATGTGGATACCAAGTGATTGTTGATGCTGATACCAAGATATTGTTGATGCTGATACCAAGTGATTGCTGATGCTGATACCAAGTGATTGTTGATGCTGATACCAAGTGATTGTTGATGCTGATACCAAGTGATTGTTGATGCTGATACCAAGTGATTGTTGATGGTGATGCCAAGATATTGTTGATGTGGATACCAAGTGATTGTTGATGCTGATACCAAGATATTGTTGATGCTGATACCAAGTGATTGTTGATGGTGATACCAAGATATTGTTGATGCTGATACCAAGTGATTGCTGATGCTGATACCAAGTGATTGTTGATGCTGATACCAAGATATTGTTGATGCTGATACCAAGTGATTGTTGATGCTGATACCAAGTGATTGTTGATGCTGATACCAAGTGATTCTTGATACTGATACCAAGTGATTGTTGATGGTGATACCAAGATATTTTTGATGGTGATACCAAGTGATTGTTGATGCTGATACCAAGTGATTGTTGATGCTGATACCAAGTGATTGTTGATGCGGATACCAAGTGATTGTTGATGGTGATACCAAGATATTGTTAATGGTGATACCAAGTGATTGTTGATGGTGATACCAAGATATTGTTGATGGTGATACCAAGATATTGTTGATGGTGATACCAAGTGATTGTTGATGGTGATACCAAGATATTTTTGATGGTGATACCAAGTGATTGTTGATGCTGATACCAAGTGATTGTTGATGCTGATACCAAGTGATTCTTGATGCTGATACCAAGTGATTGTTGATGGTGATACCAAGATATTGTTGATGGTGATACCAAGTGATTGTTGATGCTGATACCAAGTGATTGTTGATGCTGATACCAAGTGATTGTTGATGCGGATACCAAGTGATTATTGATGGTGATACCAAGATATTGTTAATGGTGATACCAAGATATTGTTGATGGTGATACCAAGTGATTGTTGATGGTGATACCAAGATATTGTTGATGGTGATACCAAGATATTGTTGATGGTGATACCAAGTGATTGTTGATGGTGATACCAAGATATTGTTGATGGTGATACCAAGTGATTGTTGATGGTGATACCAAGTGATTGTTGACTCTGATAGTAGTCAAGGACACAAAGGGCATAAAAAGAAACCACAAATAAAAGAGATGTTGATGATATAAGACATAAACATCTGCGGCAGCCGTGTTGCCTTCAGGTACAGTTCGCCACTTTATTGATGTTCCCTTGTCAGCCTTTCCTGCACCAGTCCTCATCATCACCAGTATCCTCCAAATCACCAGCATCCTCCAAAACACTAGTATCGTCCAAGTAACCATATCATCTTTCATGTCATCACTAGTATCATACAAATCACCAGTATTTTCATCATCACCAGTATCATCTTTCATGTCATCACTGGTATCGTCCAACTCATCTTTATCTTCATCATAACCAGTATCGTCATCACCAGTATTGTAAAAATCAACAGTATCTTTGTCATCACCGGTATCATCCTCACCATCAGTAACATCTTTATCCCCAGTATCATCACCAGCATCTTCATAACCAGTATCGTCTTTCATGTAATCAGCAATATCTTCATCATCACCAGTATTGTCCAAATATATACATACATATATATATGTATATATATATATATATGTATATTTATATATATATATACATCCATTTATATATATATGTATATATATATACATATATATATGCATGTATATATATAAATGGATGTATATATATATATAAATATACATATATATGTATATATATAAATGGATGTATATATATATAAATATACATATATATATATACATACACACACACACACACACACACATATATACACACATTAGTATCTAGATCTGTGTATTTAAGTGTATATATATATATATATATACATACAAATACATACAAACACATAAATATAACACCATTGTTTGTGTGTCGTAAACAGGAAATTTGCTGTATTCTTAAAAAACAAAAATAAGCCGCTTGAATCCAAATAAAAAACAAAAAAGAAACAAGTCAGCACATTCCTTCATTAATCCTCAAATAGTTCATGAAGCTCAGATTAGCTGAAATGTGAGCAAAGAATGCAGTCAGGGGATTTATTGTGAAAAACACTAACTTCCACTTGTTAAAGTAGACTCCAGTCAAATACTTCTTTCTTTTATTGTGAAAACCAGAAGTTTGAGGTGTGTGACTTGATGACAGATGTCTCTAAGAACCATGAACACCAGCAGGAGGTCCCAGTCCAGTCCAGTCCAGTCCAGTCCAGAACTGGTCTAAGTCTTCTTCTGGTCACGTGACCGCCATCTAAACTCCTTTGTGCTGCATCCCATGATGCATCACTCGTTACCACGGCAACGCTCTTCAATGCCAGACAAGCTTGCTGGGCCCGGCCTCCCGTCCAAAGGCAAAACCTAGTAACTCCCTTGTCGCCAATGTGGAGAAAACAAAGGAGAAGCAGTCTGTGTTGATGCAGTCTTACTAAGATCTACTAAGTCATCAAGTCTGTGTTGATGCAGTCTTACTAAGATCTACTAAGTCATCAAGTCTGTGTTGATGCAGTCTTACTAAGATCTACTAAGTCATCAAGTCTGTCTTGATGCAGTCTTACTAAGATCTACTAAGTCATCAAGTCTGTGTTGATGCAGTCTTACTAAGATCTACTAAGTCATCAAGTCTGTGTTGATGCAGTCGTACTAAGATCTACTAAGTCATCAAGTCTGTGTTGATGCAGTCTTACTAAGATCTACTAAGTCATCAAGTCTGTGTTGATGCTGTCTTACTAAGATCTACTAAGTCATCAAGTCTGTCTTGATGCAGTCTTACTAAGATCTACTAAGTCATCAAGTCTGTGTTGATGCAGTCTTACTAAGATCTACTAAGTCATCAAGTCTGTCTTGATGCTGTCTTACTAAGATCTACTAAGTCATCAAGTCTGTGTTGATGCAGTCTTACTAAGATCTACTAAGTCATCAAGTCTGTGTTGATGCAGTCTTACTAAGATCTACTAAGTCATCAAGTCTGTGTTGATGCAGTCTTACTAAGATCTACTAAGTCATCAAGTCTGTGTTGATGCAGTCTTACTAAGATCTACTAAGTCATCAAGTCTGTGTTGATGCAGTCTTACTAAGATCTACTAAGTCATCAAGTCTGTCTTGATGCAGTCTTACTAAGATCTACTAAGTCATCAAGTCTGTGTTGATGCAGTCTTACTAAGATCTACTAAGTCATCAAGTCTGTGTTGATGCAGTCGTACTAAGATCTACTAAGTCATCAAGTCTGTGTTGATGCAGTCTTACTAAGATCTACTAAGTCATCAAGTCTGTGTTGATGCTGTCTTACTAAGATCTACTAAGTCATCAAGTCTGTCTTGATGCAGTCTTACTAAGATCTACTAAGTCATCAAGTCTGTGTTGATGCAGTCTTACTAAGATCTACTAAGTCATCAAGTCTGTCTTGATGCTGTCTTACTAAGATCTACTAAGTCATCAAGTCTGTGTTGATGCAGTCTTACTAAGATCTACTAAGTCATCAAGTCTGTGTTGATGCAGTCTTACTAAGATCTACTAAGTCATCAAGTCTGTGTTGATGCAGTCTTACTAAGATCTACTAAGTCATCAAGTCTGTGTTGATGCAGTCTTACTAAGATCTACTAAGTCATCAAGTCTGTCTTGATGCAGTCTTACTAAGATCTACTAAGTCATCAAGTCTGTGTTGATGCAGTCTTACTAAGATCTACTAAGTCATCAAGTCTGTGTTGATGCAGTCTTACTAAGATCTACTAAGTCATCAAGTCTGTGTTGATGCAGTCTTACTAAGATCTACTAAGTCATCAAGTCTGTGTTGATGCAGTCTTACTAAGATCTACTAAGTCATCAAGTCTGTGTTGATGCAGTCTTACTAAGATCTACTAAGTCATCAAGTCTGTGTTGATGCAGTCTTACTAAGATCTACTAAGTCATCAAGTCTGTGTTGATGCAGTCTTACTAAGATCTACTAAGTCATCAAGTCTGTGTTGATGCAGTCTTACTAAGATCTACTAAGTCATCAAGTCTGTCTTGATGCAGTCTTACTAAGATCTACTAAGTCATCAAGTCTGTCTTGATGCAGTCTTACTAAGATCTACTAAGTCATCAAGTCTGTGTTGATGCAGTCTTACTAAGATCTACTAAGTCATCAAGTCTGTGTTGATGCAGTCTTACTAAGATCTACTAAGTCATCAAGTCTGTGTTGATGCAGTCTTACTAAGATCTACTAAGTCATCAAGTCTGTGTTGATGCAGTCTTACTAAGATCTACTAAGTCATCAAGTCTGTCTTGATGCAGTCTTACTAAGATCTACTAAGTCATCAAGTCTGTCTTGATGCAGTCTTACTAAGATCTACTAAGTCATCAAGTCTGTGTTGATGCAGTCTTACTAAGATCTACTAAGTCATCAAGTCTGTGTTGATGCAGTCTTACTAAGATCTACTAAGTCATCAAGTCTGGAAATGTTTTCTCCAGCTCTCATTTTCTTGCTGATTGAGCCATGGATTGAATCTGTGCCTTTTCTCCACATATTTGATCACAATCTCTGTGTTTGCACTTTGGACAAGAGCCGAGTACAGCCTCCACTTTTTATTGTGACCTCCACAGTTATTTGAACAAAAGAGGATGCGAGGGGAAGAATCCAGAAGAATACATTTAATGAAGTGCTTGCAAGGTCCTGGGACAATCTTACAAATATCACATCATCAGCTTGACCGGCAGCCTCCATTCCTGCAAATGTCTCATTAAAGACATGAAAGACATTAAAGACGTTAAGACAACTGACAAAGAAGCTCCCATGGCTCCCTTGAGATACTAGGTTTTTCTGTTGTATCTAGGCAGTTATGTGGTAGTTGCTAGGTCCTGCCATGCGTGTAACAGCTTACTTACACAACAAAAGACAATATGACACACACAGTGAGACATCAGTGCATGTAAATCATATCAGTTAGCAACGACACAATTATTAGCAGCTCACTTGTCACCAACTTTGAGTTACTGGGTTTTGCCTTTGGACGGGAGAAGAAGACCAGAGCTGTCACACAACAACACGGTCACATAATATTTAAATGTTTGTATGAAATTTTTACTGGGGCACTGCAGATGAATACTGGGGTACGTGCCCCTGTGAAATCTGTCTGGCGACGCCCCTGGTTAAGAGTTTGGTGGACAAAATGAGACAGAAAAAGAAGTGGCATAAAACACGTCTTAGAAAGTCGGAGAAAGTTATACATGTAAACAAACTACGGTGCGTTCAAGGACCACCAAAATGAGTAGGACAAAACGGCGCTCGCCAAATACTCGAATCAATGACGCATGTTTAATATAAACAGTGTGCTTTATAACAATTTGGGAGGTTTGTGTCATGTTTGTCCTCCTGCAGAAACTATATTAAAACAAAAAATAAGTTTTTTTCCTCTCATCTTTTTTCCATTTTTCATATATTTTTGAAAAAGCTCCAGAGAGCCACTATATATATATATACACATTTATATGTGTACATATATATATATATATATATATATATATATATATATATATATATGTATATAAACATACATACATACAAATATATGTGTGTGTATGTTGTATATATATGTACATATATATACATATATATATATATATACTCATATGTGTATATATATATATATATATATATACACATTTATATGTGTATATATATATATGTATATATATATGTCTTGATAGGATTATCCAGAGAATAGTGCTCGATACCGTGGTAGAGCGCAATATGTAGGTGTGGGAAGAAAAAAAAAATCACAAGACTACTTCATCTCTACAGAACTGTTTCATGAGGGGTTCCCTCAATCATCAGGAGATTTTAATGGAAGCATTCACATACAATGGAAGCATTCACATACTCTATATAAACCATTGTATGTGAATGCTTCCATTAAAATCTCCTGATGATTGAGGGAACCCCTCATGAAACAGTTCTGTAGAGATGAAGTAGTCTTGTGATTTTTTTTCTTCCCACACCTACATATGTGTATATATATATATATGTATATATATGTACATATATATACATAACATACAACATACACACACATATATTTGTATGTATGTATGTTTATATACAAACACACACACACATGTGTGTATATATACATATAAATATATATATATATAAATATACATACATACATACACATTTATATATACAATTTTTTTTCAATTCTTCAAAGTTGACACATTTCCAACATTATTAAAGCACCATCAAGACTTAAAGGTTAAGCTTGCATCCCAATAGTGGCTGGTATCAGTGAATCGGTGGCTGGTATCAGTGAATCGGTGGCTGGTATCAGTGAATCGGTGGTTGGTATCAGTGAATCGGTGGTTGGTATCAGTGAATCTGTGGCTGGTATCAGTGAATCTGTATTATACACATATCTAGTGTACTACATTGTATGTGATATACTATGTACTACATTGTATGTGATATACTATGTACTACTTTGTACATGATATACTATGTACTACATTGCATGTGATATACTATGTACTACTTTGTACATGATATACTATGTACTACATTGCACGTGATATACTATGTACTACTTTGTACATGATATACTATGTACTACATTGTATGTGATATACTATGTACTACTTTGTACATGATATACTATGTACTACATTGTACGTGATATACTATGTACATGATATACTATGTACTACTTTGCACGTGATATACTATATACTAGTTTGTACATGATATACTATGTAGTACTTTGTACGTGATATACTATGTACTACTTTATACATGACATACTATGTACTACTTTGCACGTTATATACTATATACTACTTTGTACATGATATACTATGTAGTACTTTGCACGTGATATACTATGTACTACTTTGCACGTGATATACTATGTACGTGATATACTATGTACTACTTTGTACATGATATACTTTGTACTACTTTGTACATGATATACTATGTACTACTTTGAACGTGATATACTATGTACGTGATATTCTATGTATGTGATATACTATGTACTACTTTGTACGTGATATACTATGTAATACTTTGCACGTGATATACTATGTACTACTTTGTACATGATATACTATGTACTACTTTGTACATGATATACTATGTACTATTTTGTACGTGATATACTATGTACTACTTTGTACGTGATATACTATGTACTACTTTGTACATGATATACTATGTACTACTTTGCACATGATATACTATGTACTACTTTGTACATGATATACTATGTACTACATTGTACGTGATATACTATGTACATGATATACTATGTACTACTTTGCACGTGATATACTATATACTAGTTTGTACATGATATACTATGTAGTACTTTGTACGTGATATACTATGTACTACTTTATACATGACATACTATGTACTACTTTGCACGTTATATACTATATACTACTTTGTACATGATATACTATGTAGTACTTTGCACGTGATATACTATGTACTACTTTGCACGTGATATACTATGTACGTGATATACTATGTACTACTTTGTACATGATATACTTTGTACTACTTTGTACATGATATACTATGTACTACTTTGAACGTGATATACTATGTACGTGATATTCTATGTATGTGATATACTATGTACTACTTTGTACGTGATATACTATGTAATACTTTGCACGTGATATACTATGTACTACTTTGTACATGATATACTATGTACTACTTTGTACATGATATACTATGTACTATTTTGTACGTGATATACTATGTACTACTTTGTACGTGATATACTATGTACTACTTTGTACATGATATACTATGTACTACTTTGCACATGATATACTATGTACTACTTTGCACGTGATATACTATGTACTACTTTTGTGGTGCAATAGTGTGTGCATCAACATCTGGTCATGCTAACGGTATATTAGTGGTTGGTATTAGTGTAGCAGTGGTTGTATCAGTGTATTAATGGTTGGTATCAGTGTATTAGTGGTCGTATTAGTATATCAGTGGTTGGTATTAGTGTAGCAGTGGTTGTATCAGTGTATTAATGGTTGGTATCAGTGTATTAGTGGTCGTATTAGTATATCAGTGGTTGGTATTAGTGTAGCAGTGGTTGTATCAGTGTATTAATGGTTGGTATCAGTGTATTAGTGGTTGGTATGAATGGTCATATCAGGGATTGATATCTCTGCAACATTGGATGGCATCAACGCATCAGTGTATAAGCGGTAATATCGATATCTGAGCATCATTGGTTGGTATCAATGTATCAGTGTATCACTGTTCAATATCAGTGTATGAGTGGTCATATCAGTGTTTTGGTATCTGTGTAACATTGGGCAGCATCAATGTATCAGTGTTTGGTGTCGGTATATCAATGGTCGTATCGGTGTGTCACTGTTTAGTATCAGTGTATGAGCGGTAATATCGATATCTGCGCATCAGTGGTTGGCATCTATGTATCGGTATCAGTGTATGAGCGGTAATATCGATATCGGCGCATCAGAGGTTGGCATCAATGTATCGGTACCAGTGGTAACATCGGTGTTTGATATCTGCGCATGATAGGTTGGTATCAATGTATCGGTACCAGTGATAATAACAGTGTTTGATATCTTCGCATCATAAGTTGGTATCAATGTATCGGTACCAGTGGTAATATCGGCCTTTGATATATTCGCATCATAAGTTGGTATCAATGTATCGGTACCAGTGGTAATATCGGCCTTTGATATATTCGCATCATAGGTTGGTATCAATGTATCGGTACCAGTGGTAACATTCGCTCATCATAGGTTGGTATCAACGCATCGGTATCAGTATCAGTGCGCTGGCGTCCGGCTCAGGCGCGCCTCCAGTTCCCGCAGCAGCGCGGTTCTTCCCAGCCGGTCTCCGCGTCTCTTCTCCATGATGACGTCCTCCAGGCTGTGGAAGTCCCGGGCGTGCGAGTGTTTGTCCCCCAGCAGGACGTGCAGGGTGTACGGCTGGCCGCCGACGCGCAGCTCGCCGCTCGCCTTCAACTCCCGGCGGCCGAAGCGACACCAAGCGGCGAAGCTCTCCGAGTTCCTCCAGGCGAGCTGGCGCTCCTTGACGCCCACCTGCTCCAGGGCGCTCAGCACCACCGCCTCCGGGCTGCGGGCTCTGAATTTGTACCAGTCGTTGACGACGCGGCACCGCCGGCCTCGGCTGGCGTCCGTCAGGAAGGAGCTCTTCACCTCGGCTCGGTGCAGGTGAACCACCTGGAAGTCTCCCACGTACACGGCCCAGTGGGGGAACTGGCCGCCGGCCACGAACTCCACCAGGTCCCCGGGGCGGCACTTGTTGAGCAGGTTCTCCGGGGAGTAAAGCTCCAGACTCGCAGACTTGCGGCTCTTGTCGAACAGACACTCGTCCAGCCGGTACACCGAGCACTCCACCTCCTCCTCGGGGCCACGCTGGCTGCTTTCCTCCGGCTCGTCGGCGTCCTCGTCGCCGGAGAAAACGTAGGAGACGCCGATGCGAGGAGGACCCTCCTCTCGGTCCCCGCCGTGCGGATCCGCGGTGGGAACTTCTGCGTAACTTAGACGCGACGCTTGGTTCCCCATGCGGTCACAGGGCGGCCAGATGAACGCTAATGTCGGATTAAAGCTGCATCAACAAGTGGACAAAAACAGGGAGGAGATTGAGAAAAGTAACCCCGCCTTCCGAACTCCTCCTCCCGCTTACCTGAACGCTCCTCCCGCTGCTCCGACCACCGCAAACAAACCCAACGTTTGTCGGTAAAAACCCAACATTTGTCGGTTACAAAATCAAGCGTTTGTCAGTAAAAGAAAAAAACATTTGTTGGTAAAAGTCCGTCCAGTCACGTCATTTGTCAGACCGGCAGGCCGACAACAACGCTCATCTTCCGGCTGTCAGGATCTCCAAACTCCGCCGCGAGACCTCCGGGGTGTTCTAGAAGTTTCCGAGCAGAGGTGCCCCTCTCACTGCCTGTTTAAAATGAGGTCTTAAATGTACTGTTTACACTTTCAAACATGGCGTTTTACATCCGCTTTTGCGTTGTTTTACTGTTTTTTTATTGAGTATTACTTCACTTTTATTGCTCAGTCACATTTTATAGCGTTTTTTTTTTTTTTTTCAGGCATTTGTTTTCTCAAATGAATCACATTTCAAAGATGCTTCGCCATAAAGTTGACATTTTAAAAACAACATTGTTTACATTTTAAAAACAATATTATTGTTTACATTTTAAAAACAACATTGTTTACATTTTAAAAACAAAATTATTGTTTACATTTTAAAAACAACAATAACGATACATACAAACAGGAAAAACAATTTACTTGTCAAAATAAAATAACAGAAAGAAACACATTCTGCACACAAACTAAACCTGTTAAAAAACAATGAAAAATAAATGATGCAATACAAATGAAATTATAAAAATTATATATATATAAATATATATTTTTAAATACCTTTATTTTTGCTGACTGGACTTTGGATGTTTTTTATATTTAAAAAAAACATCATCCTACATGTTGATGTAAAATAAACAGATGTGAAGGTTCAATACCAAGGTTGTTTGGATCAAATGACTAACTATCAACAACGCTTGGTCGCACCTGGACGGCAGCAAAGGTGGGAACACGCCGCTCGACACAGACGTCGTAAAGCCGTCAAAACTCACTACGTGCGTTCACACACAGCAAGGATATTTGGGAGCAAGGATGAGGTAAAAATATGACAAAAATATTTGTGGCGACACGGGAGAAAGTTGCATTTAAGTTTCACTTTTGCCTCATGTTGCACATAACTGTGGTGCGTTCAAGGATTCTTGATTGGTTAGAAACTAATGACCCCCAGCAGATGAACTAATAATAATAATGATATAGTATTATTCGGGAGATAATTATATTTGAAGTATATATTTGCATGTTGTATTAGTATTTTGTGTGAACTATAAATGTGTTCATGCGCTGCAAACATTCCTCAGCAGATTATCCAAGCTTGAGGTCACAGTTCCTTTCAAACACTCTCCTCTTATTGTGAGTGCGGACATTCCCAACACCTTCATGTTGGCTCAGGACCTGCATGAGGGGCAAGGGGGTCAACTTGCATTCTTCTTCATTACTGACAAACACAACTTTTTACTCACGCCAACCATTTTCTTCAATTAGAAAAATGATCTGCAAGCAAATAAAATAAGCAAGTAAATAAAATACATAAATAAACAATTCTGCCTATAAAAAAACATTTTCTGGAAGTAAAAGAACAATTCTCAAGTTTAAAAAAAGATATATATTTTTTTGTCCTGTCCAACTTCTCAGGCAAATCATATAGTTGATGTTTGTGCCGATATCGGCTGTTCAGATTAAAATAATAAAAAAAATACAACAAAATAAATAAAATTAAAATACATTTAAAAAATCTGAAAGTAAAAGAATTTATTTGGAAGTATGAAAAATATTTTTTAAGTATGCACAATTTTTGTAGATATTAACTATTCAAAAGTAAAAAATATCACCAAAAAAAAAAAAAAATCCTGCAATAAAAAAACGATTTACAAGTATGACAACACTTTTCTGGAAATAAAAAAAGTATGTCAAATGTATTAAAAAAAATAATTCTTCAATTAAAAAAAAAAGATTTGCAAGCAAATAAAATAAACATGTAAATCAAATAAATACAAAGAGTTTTCTGTATTTAAAACAAATTGCTGGAAGTAAAACGACAATCTCCAAGTTTAAAAAAAAATCTGACAGTAAAATAACGATTCATAAGAATAAAAACATTTTTTTGCAAGTAAGAAAAATTCTTCCAGTTAAAATTTTTGCCAGTCCTCACACTTGCAGTCACCACCTGTACTTCACTCGA
Source organism: Nerophis ophidion (assembly GCF_033978795.1). Classification (NCBI taxonomy): domain Eukaryota; kingdom Metazoa; phylum Chordata; class Actinopteri; order Syngnathiformes; family Syngnathidae; genus Nerophis; species Nerophis ophidion. Next base: position 1,852,595 of record NC_084614.1, read on the forward strand.
CAACCACTGGAGGTGCTGCTGAGTCAGAGCTGCTCTTTCTTTCAGCTGATCACAACAGAAGTAGAAGTACTCACATGCAGTACATACAACATAAGTACTCACATGCAGTACATACAACATAAGTACTCACATGCAGTACATACAACATAAGTACTCACATGCAGTACATACAACATAAGTACTCACATGCAGTACATACAACATAAGTACTCACATGCAGTACATACAACATAAGTACTCACATGCAGTACATACAACATAAGTACTCTCACATGCAGTACATACAACATAAGTACTCACATGCAGTACATACAACATAAGTACTCACATGCAGTACATACAACATAAGTACTCACATGCAGTACATACAACATAAGTACTATCACATGCAGTACATACAACATAAGTACTCACATACAGTACATACAACATAAGTACTCACATGCAGTACATACAACATAAGTACTCTCACATGCAGTACATACAACATAAGTACTCACATGCAGTACATACAACATAAGTACTCACATGCAGTACATACAACATAAGTACTCACATGCAGTACATACAACATAAGTACTCACATGCAGTACATACAACATAAGTACTCACATGTAGTACATACAACATAAGTACTCACATGCAGTACATACAACATAAGTACTCACATGTAGTACATACAACATAAGTACTCACATGTAGTACATACAACATAAGTACTCACATGTAGTACATACAACATAAGTACTCACATGCAGTACATACAACATAAGTACTCACATGCAGTACATACAACATAAGTACTCTCACATGCAGTACATACAACATAAGTACTCACATGCAGTACATACAACATAAGTACTCACATGCAGTACATACAACATAAGTACTCACATGCAGTACATACAACATAAGTACTCTCACATGCAGTACATACAACATAAGTACTCACATGCAGTACATACAACATAAGTACTCACATGCAGTACATCCAACATAAGTACTCACATGCAGTACATACAACATAAGTACTCACATGCAGTACATACAACATAAGTACTCACATGCAGTACATGAAACAAAAAGTACTCACATAGAGTACATAGAAGAAAAAGTACAGTATAAAAAGTGTTCCTTCATGTTATATGAAATATTAATTTACGAGGTGATAATCAAATGTGTTAACTTACAGGTTGAGTTTGTCCTGTCCAACATTTGACTCTTCTTCTTCTTCTTCTTCTTTGTTATTTCTGCCGGGCAACTAAGAGTCACATGCCAGCAGCGCCACCTGTTGTTGTGAAGTGAGTGTTACTTCAAATATTTCTGTTCATGTTTGACTTGCCAGTCGTGATTTGTACTTGAAGATAATTGTTGTTAGAACTGTGAATCCTCTTTTGACTCGCAAAACATGTACTTTATACTCACAATGATGTTTGTACTTGAAGATCATTCTTTTATACTCGCACAAAGTTTTTTTCTTGTGAATCTTTTTTTTTTATTGAATAATATTTTTTCCTGGCAAATCATTTTGTTAATAGAAGAAAATTGTTGACTTGCATTGTATCCTTTTTTTTTTTTACTTGTGAAACATTCTTTTCTTGCAAATTGTTTATTTTCAAATGATAGAAAAGAGTATTTCTACTTCTGAAGTTGTTTTATTTGCAGAAATGTTTTTTCATTGCAAACGTGAAGAAAATTGTGTTGGTTTTTTTTACTGGCAAATTGTTTTTTAATTGATGAACATTGTTTTTTTTTTACATGCAGAAAATGTTTTTCCGTGCAAATCATATTTCCTCCTCGAGGAAACCCCCGGTCTGAAATGCTGTGGTTGTGTACTTTGTGTACTTTGGATGTTGTGTGTGTGTGTGTGTGTGTGTGTGTGTGTGTGTGTGTGTGTTCCACCTGCTGGGAAAGGTGAGCCGGGAGATGTGGGACTTCAGAATAAAAGCATGACATCTTTATTATTTGTCTGCAAGAATGAGAAGATGAGCGTGGACTTGACAACTACGAAGAAGTGCTAACACTTTGGCAAAGACGACAGCTTGTGGGCGGGGCTTCATACAGGAAGGACAACGCAGGTTCAGGTCCTTTTCGCTGCTAAAACATTGAAACTAGTGACTAAAGGTCAACACGGAGGCTCCACTCTTTGGACGCCACTTGGCTGGCCCATCGGGGCTCTTATTGTGAAGGGACAGTCATGCCGGAAGCTTCTTTTCCCTTCTAGCGGCCAGTGAGAGAGAAGAAGGTGAGGGAGGATGACATCATGCAGACGACACAGGTGGTCCCAGAACATGAAAGGAATGTGTCTACAGGAGGGTCTCCTACGTGCTGGCCTGGCGCTGCAGTGACGTCATGTCCAGGGGGGGAGGGGCCCGCCCACTCCACTCCCGCAGCTGCCCGTCCTTGTACAGCAGGTTGAGGGCGGGCAGCGGCACGCCCGATTCGGCGGGGGGCCGGCTGAGGGGGTCGGTCACGCCGCTGTCGGGGTCGCAGGGCGCGGCGCCGTCCTGTACACACAGGAAGTCATCGCGTGGGGAAATTGTTATCACCTCACTTCCTGTTTCCTTCAAATCTCTTACACACTTTTAATGTCATCATCAACGTGATTTAATGATGTCATCATCAACATGATTTAATGATGTTGTCATCAACATGATTTAATGATGTCATCAATACAATTTAATGATGTCATCAACATGATTTAATGATATCATCAACATGATTTAATGATGTCATCATCAACATGATTTAATAATGTCATCAATACAATTTAATGATGTCATCATCAACATGATTTAATGATGTTAACAACATGATTTAATGATGTTAACAACATGATTTAATGTCATCAATACAATTTAATGATGTCATCATCAACATGATTTAATGATGTCGTCATCAACATGATTTAATGATGTCATCATCAACATGATTTAATGATATCATCAACATGATTTAATAATGTCATCAATACAATTTAATGATGTCGTCATCAATACAATTTAATGATGTCATCATCAACATGATTTAATGATGTTAACAACATGATTTAATGATGTTAACATCATGATTTAATAATGTCATCAATACAATTTAATGATGTCATCATCAACATGATTTAATGATGTTAACAACATGATTTAATAATGTCATCAATACAATTTAATGATGTCGTCATCAACATGATTTAATGATGTCATCATCAACATGATTTAATGATATCATCAACATGATTTAATAATGTCATCAATACAATTTAATGATGTCGTCATCAACATGATTTAATGATGTCATCATCAACATGATTTAATGATATCATCAACATGATTTAATAATGTCATCAATACAATTTAATGATGTCGTCATCAACATGATTTAATGATGTCATCATCAACATGATTTAATGATGTTAACAACATGATTTAATAATGTCATCAATACAATTTAATGATGTCGTCATCAACATGATTTAATGATGTCATCATCAACATGATTTAATGATATCATCAACATGATTTAATAATGTCATCAATACAATTTAATGATGTCGTCATCAATACAATTTAATGATGTCATCATCAACATGATTTAATGATGTTAACAACATGATTTAATGATGTTAACATCATGATTTAATAATGTCATCAATACAATTTAATGATGTCATCATCAACATGATTTAATGATGTTAACAACATGATTTAATGATGTTAACAACATGATTTAATAATGTCATCAATACAATTTAATGATGTCGTCATCAACATGATTTAATGATGTCATCATCAACATGATTTAATGACGTCATCAACATGATTTTTTAATGATGTCATCAACATGATTTATTGAGTTCATCAACATGATTTAATGATATCATCAAAATGATTTAATGATTTCATCATCAACATGATTTATTGATGTCATCAACACGATTTATTAATGGTGTCATCAACATGATTTATTGAGTTCATCAACTTGATTTAATGATATCATCAACATGATTTAATGATTTCATCAACAGGATTTATGTCATCAACATGATTTATTGATGTCATCAACATGGTTTAATGTCATCAACATGATTTATTGATGTCATCATCAACATGATTTAATGTTATCAACATGGTTTAATGATGTCATCATCAACATGATTTAATGATGTCATCAACATGATTTAATAATGTCATCAATACAATTTAATGTCATCAACATGATTTTATGATGTCATCAACATGATTTAATGTCATCAACATGATTTATTGAGTTCATCAACATGATTTAATGATGTCATCAACATGATTTAATGATTTCATTATCAACATGATTTATTGATGTCATCAACATGATTTATTGATGTCATCATCAACATGATTTATTGATGTCATCATCAACATGATTTAATGTCATCATCAACATGATTTAATGTCATCGACATGATTTATTGATGTCGTCATCAACATGATTTATTGTTATCAACATGGTTTAATGATGTCATGATTTATTGATGTCACCATCAACATGATTTAATAACAGGATTTACTGATGTCATCAACATGATTTATTGATGTCACCATCAACATGATTTAATAACAGGATTTACTGATGTCATCAACATGATTTATTGATGTTATCAACAACATGATTTAATAACAGGATTTACTGATGTCATCAACATGATTTATTGATGTCACCATCAACATGATTTAATAACAGGATTTACTGATGTCATCAACATGATTTATTGATGTCACCATCAACATGATTTAATAACAGGATTTACTGATGTCATCAACATGATTTATTGATGTTATCAACAACATGATTTAATGATGTAATCATGATTCAATGATGTAATCAACATGATTTAAAAGAAAGTACAGACTAGAATCCTCTACATTTTTGTAGGCTTTGAACCCTGCAGTTTATAAAAGAGTGCAGCTAATTGATGGCTTTCTTTTTTAGTTTTGTGTTCAGTAGTTTCCATCCAACAGGTGAGACTGAGTCGCTGTGTTATTGTTTGTGCTACAGTGAACATCTACTTCCTGTTTTAATGTTTAAAAACTGTCCATAGCGTGTTTACTCCTATGGAAGTTTCACTGCTCACTCCTAGCAAGGTTTGTCAGTTTTACAATACAACTAAAACTATTCTTACTAACTAAAGTGTCCCATGTAGGAGTGTCCATCCATCCATTCATTTTCTACCGCTTATTCCCTGGCGCCTATCTCAGCTATAATCGGGCGGAAGGCGGGGTTCACCCTAGACAAGTCGCCACCTCATCACAGATGTAGGAGTGTTGTCATGCATATTTCTACATGCTATCGTCATGTCAGCGTTGTTAGCGTTAGCCAAAATGCTAACATTTTCATGAGGCTCTGTGTTAGTATTATGCAGAAAACTGTTTTTTATCCATCCATCCATTTCCTACTGCTTGTCCCGTTGGGGATCGCGGGGGTGCTGAAGCCTATCGAACTTGCAAAAAAAAAAATTCTTGCAAATTGTTTCTTTAATTGAAGAAAATACTTTTTTACTTGCAAGTGTTTTTTTAATTGCAGATTTTTCTTTTTTTTTTAACTTGCAAAACTTTTTTTTTTGCCAATTGTTTTCTTAAATTAAACAAAATATTTTTTTGTACTTTTTTATTTTTTTACGTGAAGAAAATTGTTATCTTTCTTGCAAATTGTTTGTGTAGTTGAAGATTGTTTATTTACTTGCAGAACATTTTTTGACCTGCAGAAAAAAACATTTAACTTGCAAATTTAAAAAAAAAAACTTTTATTCCTTGTGAAGTTTTCATTGAAGAAAATTGTTGTTTTTTCACTTGTGAAACCTTTTGTCTTGCAAGTAGTTGTTTTAATCAAACACAGTTTAGTTTTTACCTGTGAAGTTCTTTCACTCACAGAATTGTTTTTTCCTTGCAAATCTTTCTTTTTTACCTTAAGAAAAATGTTTTTAACGAACAAATGTAGTTTTCTTGAAAATTGTTTCTTTAATTGAAGAACATTGTTTTTTCCTTGCAAATCTTTTTTTTTCACTTGCAGAAAGTTGTTTTTATTATGTTTAAAATTGTTTAGGAGTGTGTGTGTGTTTGTATTATTATTAACTTAAAGCAACATTCTTTCTGTGTTGTTTCACTTTCACTAATTGAGTCTGTTTAGCTAGCTCGTGCAGCTAGTGACTCCATGGTGACCGTGACTGACGTTTTGTTTGATCAGCCCTTTTACTGCCAGCCTTGCAAGGATTAAGGTATGTCAATAAAGGTTTACTTAATATTTCTGTGTAAATAAGACATTTCACAACATATATCTCTCTTCTTGATCCACTTTGATGTTTGGTCATGCTTGGAGCTAAAGTCGCACACGTCAAACACACACACACACGCACACACACACACACACACACACACACACACACACACACACACACACACACACACACACATACACACACACACACATACACACACATACACACACACACACACACACACCGATGGGTGTGAAGTGGTTACCATGGCAACAGCTGGGCCAGGTGTCAATATTGTCAGAGTGTTTTACCTGGAAGGTCTGAACAAAGCTCAGCACTTTGAGGGACAGTTTCCTGCTGGAGTCAAGCAGCTCTTGGAGGCTGAGGAACAACAACAAGTCAGTCACATGATGATGATGTCAGTCACATGATGATGATGTCAGTCACATGATGAGGATGTCAGTCACATGATGATGATGTCAGTCACATGATGATGATGTCAGTCACATGATGATGCCAACAAGTCAGTCACATGATGATGTCAGTCACATGATGATGATGTCAGTCACATGATGATGCCAACAAGTCAGTCACATGATGATGATGTCTGTCACATGATGATGCCAACAAGTCAGTCACATGATGATGTCAGTCACATGATGATGATGTCAGTCACATGATGATGCCAACAAGTCAGTCACATGATGATGTCAGTCACATGATGATGATGTCAGTCACATGATGATGATGTCAGTCACATGATGATGATGTCAGTCACATGATGATGCCAACAAGACAGTCAAATGATGATGATGTCAGTCACATGATGATGCCAACAAGTCAGTCACATGATGATGTCAGTCACATGATGATGCCAACAAGTCAGTCACATGATGATGTCAGTCACATGATGATGTCAGTCACATGATGATGATGTCAGTCACATGATGATGATGTCAGTCACATGATGATGATGTCAGTCACATGATGAGGATGTCAGTCACATGATGATGATGTCAGTCACATGATGATGATGTCAGTCACATGATGATGCCAACAAGTCAGTCACATGATGATGTCAGTCACATGATGATGATGTCAGTCACATGATGATGCCAACAAGTCAGTCACATGATGATGATGTCTGTCACATGATGATGCCAACAAGTCAGTCACATGATGATGTCAGTCACATGATGATGATGTCAGTCACATGATGATGCCAACAAGTCAGTCACATGATGATGTCAGTCACATGATGATGATGTCAGTCACATGATGATGATGTCAGTCACATGATGATGATGTCAGTCACATGATGATGCCAACAAGACAGTCAAATGATGATGATGTCAGTCACATGATGATGCCAACAAGTCAGTCACATGATGATGTCAGTCACATGATGATGCCAACAAGTCAGTCACATGATGATGTCAGTCACATGATGATGTCAGTCACATGATGATGATGTCAGTCACATGATGATGATGTCAGTCACATGATGATGATATCAGTCACATGATGATGATGTCAGTCACATGATGATGATATCAGTCACATGATGATGATGTCAGTCACATGATGATGCCAACAAGTCAGTCACATGATGATGATGTCTGTCACATGATGATGCCAACAAGTCAGTCACATGATGATGTCAGTCACATGATGATGTCAGTCACATGATGATGTCAGTCACATGATGATGATGTCAGTCACATGATGATGCCAACAAGTCAGTCACATGATGATGATGTCTGTCACATGATGATGCCAACAAGTCAGTCACATGATGATGTCAGTCACATGATGATGATGTCAGTCACATGATGATGCCAACAAGTCAGTCACATGATGATGTCAGTCACATGATGATGATGTCAGTCACATGATGATGATGTCAGTCACATGATGATGATGTCAGTCACATGATGATGCCAACAAGACAGTCAAATGATGATGATGTCAGTCACATGATGATGCCAACAAGTCAGTCACATGATGATGTCAGTCACATGATGATGCCAACAAGTCAGTCACATGATGATGTCAGTCACATGATGATGTCAGTCACATGATGATGATGTCAGTCACATGATGATGATGTCAGTCACATGATGATGATATCAGTCACATGATGATGATGTCAGTCACATGATGATGATATCAGTCACATGATGATGATGTCAGTCACATGATGATGCCAACAAGACAGTCAAATGATGATGATGTCAGTCACATGATGATGCCAACAAGTCAGTCACATGATGATGTCAGTCACATGATGATGATGTCAGTCACATGATGATGCCAACAAGTCAGTCACATGATGATGTCAGTCACATGATGATGATGTCAGTCACATGATGATGATGTCAGTCACATGATGATGATGTCAGTCACATGATGATGCCAACAAGACAGTCAAATGATGATGATGTCAGTCACATGATGATGCCAACAAGTCAGTCACATGATGATGTCAGTCACATGATGATGCCAACAAGTCAGTCACATGATGATGTCAGTCACATGATGATGTCAGTCACATGATGATGATGTCAGTCACATGATGATGATGTCAGTCACATGATGATGATATCAGTCACATGATGATGATGTCAGTCACATGATGATGATATCAGTCACATGATGATGATGTCAGTCACATGATGATGCCAACAAGACAGTCAAATGATGATGATGTCAGTCACATGATGATGCCAACAAGTCAGTCACATGATGATGATGTCAGTCACATGATGATGCCAACAAGTCAGTCACATGATGATGTCAGTCACATGATGATGTCAGTCACATGATGATGATGTCAGTCACATGATGATGTCAGTCACATGATGATGATGTCAGTCACATGATGATGCCAACAAGTCAGTCACATGATGATGTCAGTCACATGATGATGATGTCAGTCACATGATGATGATGTCAGTCACATGATGATGATATCAGTCACATGATGATGATGTCAGTCACATGATGATGATATCAGTCACATGATGATGATGTCAGTCACATGATGATGCCAACAAGTCAGTCACATGATGATGATGTCAGTCACATGATGATGCCAACAAGTCAGTCACATGATGATGTCAGTCACATGATGATGTCAGTCGCATGATGATGATGTCAGTCACATGATGATGATGTCAGTCACATGATGATGATGATGCCAACAAGTCAGTCACATGATGATGATGCCAACAAGTCAGTCACATGATGATGATGTCAGTCACATGATGATGATGCCAACAAGTCAGTCACATGATGATGATGTCAGTCACATGATGATGCCAACAAGTCAGTCACATGATGATGATGTCAGTTACATGATGATGATGTCAGTCACATGATGACGTCAACAAGTCAGTCACATGATGATGATGCCAACAAGTCAGTCACATGATGATGATGTCAGTCACATGATGATGTCAGTCACATGATGATGATGCCAACAAGTCAGTCACATGATGATGATGCCAACAAGTCAGTCACATGATGATGATGTCAGTCACATGATGATGATGCCAACAAGTCAGTCACATGATGATGATGTCAGTCACATGATGACGTCCCACTAGGTCATTATTGTCACCGATGTCCCACTGGGTGTGAGTTTTCCTTGCCCTTATGTGGGCCTACCGAGGATGTCGTGGTGGTTTGTGCAGCCCTTTGAGACACTAGTGATTTAGGGCTATATAAGTAAACATTGATTGATTGATTGATGATGATGATGCCAACAAGTCAGTCACATGATGATGATGTCAGTTACACGATGATGATGTCAGTCACATGATGACGTCAACAAGTCAGTCACATGATGATGATGCCAACAAGTCAGTCACATGATGATGATGTCAGTCACATGATGATGTCAGTCACATGATGATGATGCCAACAAGTCAGTCACATGATGATGATGTCAGTCACATGATGATGATGCCAACAAGTCAGTCACATGATGATGATGTCAGTTACATGATGATGTCAGTCACATGATGACGTCAACAAGTCAGTCACATGATGATGATGTCAACAAGTCAGTCACATGATGATGATGTCAGTCACATGATGACGCCATCAAGTCAGTCACATGATGATGATGTCAGTCACATAATGACGCCAACAAGTCAGTGACATGATGATGATGCCAACAAGTCAGTGACATGATGATGAGTCCAACAAGTCAGTGACATGATGATGATATCAACAAGTCAGTGACATGATGATGATACCAACAAGTCAGTCACATGATGATGATGCCAACAAGTCAGTGACATGATGATGATGCCAACAAGTCAGTGACATGATGATGATGCCAACAAGTCAGTGACATGATGATGATGCCAACAAGTCAGTGACATGATGATGATGTCAACAAGTCAGTGGCATGATGATGATGTCAACAAGTCAGTGACATGATGATGATGTCAACAAGTCAGTGACATGATGATGATGCCAACAAGTCAGTGACATGATGATGATGTCAACAAGTCAGTGACATGATGATGATGCCAACAAGTCAGTGACATGATGATGAGTCCAACAAGTCAGTGACATGATGATGATGCCAACAAGTCAGTGACATGATGATGAGTCCAACAAGTCAGTGACATGATGATGATGTCAACAAGTCAGTGACATGATGATGATACCAACAAGTCAGTGACATGATGATGATGCCAACAAGTCAGTGACATGATGATGATGCCAACAAGTCAGTAACATGATGATGAGTCCAACAAGTCAGTGACATGATGATGATGCCAACAAGTCAGTGACATGATGATGAGTCCAACAAGTCAGTGACATGATGATGATGTCAACAAGTCAGTGACATGATGATGATGCCAACAAGTCAGTGACATGATGATGAGTCCAACAAGTCAGTGACATGATGATGATGTCAACAAGTCAGTGACATGATGATGATGCCAACAAGTCAGTGACATGATGATGAGTCCAACAAGTCAGTGACATGATGATGATGCCAACAAGTCAGTGACATGATGATGAGTCCAACAAGTCAGTGACATGATGATGATGCCAACAAGTCAGTGACATGATGATGAGTCCAACAAGTCAGTGACATGATGATGATGTCAACAAGTCAGTGACATGATGATGATACCAACAAGTCAGTGACATGATGATGATGCCAACAAGTCAGTGACATGATGATGATGCCAACAAGTCAGTGACATGATGATGATGCCAACAAGTCAGTGACATGATGATGATGCCAACAAGTCAGTGACATGATGATGATGTCAACAAGTCAGTGGCATGATGATGATGTCAACAAGTCAGTGACATGATGATGATGTCAACAAGTCAGTGACATGATGATGATGCCAACAAGTCAGTGACATGATGATGATGTCAACAAGTCAGTGACATGATGATGAGTCCAACAAGTCAGTGACATGATGATGATGCCAACAAGTCAGTGACATGATGATGAGTCCAACAAGTCAGTGACATGATGATGCCAACAAGTCAGTGACATGATGATGTCAACAAGTCAGTGACATGATGATGATACCAACAAGTCAGTGACATGATGATGATGCCAACAAGTCAGTGACATGATGATGATGCCAACAAGTCAGTGACATGATGATGATGCCAACAAGTCAGTGACATGATGATGATGCCAACAAGTCAGTGACATGATGATGATGTCAACAAGTCAGTGGCATGATGATGATGTCAACAAGTCAGTGACATGATGATGATGTCAACAAGTCAGTGACATGATGATGATGCCAACAAGTCAGTGACATGATGATGATGTCAACAAGTCAGTGACATGATGATGAGTCCAACAAGTCAGTGACATGATGATGTCAACAAGTCAGTGGCATGATGATGATGTCAACAAGTCAGTGACATGATGATGATACCAACAAGTCAGTGACATGATGATGATGCCAACAAGTCAGTGACATGATGATGATGTCAACAAGTCAGTGACATGATGATGAGTCCAACAAGTCAGTGACATGATGATGTCAACAAGTCAGTGACATGATGATGATGTCAACAAGTCAGTGACATGATGATGAGTCCAACAAGTCAGTGACATGATGATGATGCCAACAAGTCAGTGACATGATGATGAGTCCAACAAGTCAGTGACATGATGATGTCAACAAGTCAGTGACATGATGATGATACCAACAAGTCAGTGACATGATGATGATGCCAACAAGTCAGTGACATGATGATGATGCCAACAAGTCAGTGACATGATGATGATGCCAACAAGTCAGTGACATGATGATGATGCCAACAAGTCAGTGACATGATGATGATGTCAACAAGTCAGTGGCATGATGATGATGTCAACAAGTCAGTGACATGATGATGATGTCAACAAGTCAGTGACATGATGATGATGCCAACAAGTCAGTGACATGATGATGAGTCCAACAAGTCAGTGACATGATGATGATGCCAACAAGTCAGTGACATGATGATGAGTCCAACAAGTCAGTGACATGATGATGATGTCAACAAGTCAGTGACATGATGATGATACCAACAAGTCAGTGACATGATGATGATGCCAACAAGTCAGTGACATGATGATGATGCCAACAAGTCAGTGACATGATGATGAGTCCAACAAGTCAGTGACATGATGATGATGTCAACAAGTCAGTGGCATGATGATGATGTCAACAAGTCAGTGACATGATGATGATGCCAACAAGTCAGTGACATGATGATGATGTCAACAAGTCAGTGACATGATGATGATGTCAACAAGTCAGTGACATGATGATGTCAACAAGTCAGTGACATGATGATGATACCAACAAGTCAGTGACATGATGATGATGCCAACAAGTCAGTGACATGATGATGATGCCAACAAGTCAGTGACATGATGATGATGCCAACAAGTCAGTGACATGATGATGAGTCCAACAAGTCAGTGACATGATGATGATGTCAACAAGTCAGTGACATGATGATGATACCAACAAGTCAGTGACATGATGATGATGCCAACAAGTCAGTGACATGATGATGATGCCAACAAGTCAGTGACATGATGATGATGCCAACAAGTCAGTGACATGATGATGATGCCAACAAGTCAGTGACATGATGATGATGTCAACAAGTCAGTGGCATGATGATGATGTCAACAAGTCAGTGACATGATGATGATGTCAACAAGTCAGTGACATGATGATGATGCCAACAAGTCAGTGACATGATGATGATGTCAACAAGTCAGTGACATGATGATGAGTCCAACAAGTCAGTGACATGATGATGTCAACAAGTCAGTGGCATGATGATGATGTCAACAAGTCAGTGACATGATGATGATACCAACAAGTCAGTGACATGATGATGATGCCAACAAGTCAGTGACATGATGATGATGTCAACAAGTCAGTGACATGATGATGAGTCCAACAAGTCAGTGACATGATGATGTCAACAAGTCAGTGACATGATGATGATGTCAACAAGTCAGTGACATGATGATGAGTCCAACAAGTCAGTGACATGATGATGATGCCAACAAGTCAGTGACATGATGATGAGTCCAACAAGTCAGTGACATGATGATGTCAACAAGTCAGTGACATGATGATGATACCAACAAGTCAGTGACATGATGATGATGCCAACAAGTCAGTGACATGATGATGATGCCAACAAGTCAGTGACATGATGATGATGCCAACAAGTCAGTGACATGATGATGATGCCAACAAGTCAGTGACATGATGATGAGTCCAACAAGTCAGTGACATGATGATGATGTCAACAAGTCAGTGACATGATGATGATACCAACAAGTCAGTGACATGATGATGATGCCAACAAGTCAGTGACATGATGATGATGCCAACAAGTCAGTGACATGATGATGAGTCCAACAAGTCAGTGACATGATGATGATGTCAACAAGTCAGTGGCATGATGATGATGTCAACAAGTCAGTGACATGATGATGATGCCAACAAGTCAGTGACATGATGATGATGCCAACAAGTCAGTGACATGATGATGATGCCAACAAGTCAGTGACATGATGATGAGTCCAACAAGTCAGTGACATGATGATGATGTCAACAAGTCAGTGGCATGATGATGATGTCAACAAGTCAGTGACATGATGATGATGTCAACAAGTCAGTGACATGATGATGATACCAACAAGTCAGTGACATGATGATGTCAGACCTGTCGCTGCAGCAGAGCTTGTGGGCGGCGACCTTGCTGCAGACCCTGTGGTTGAGTTGTGAGTTGAAGAGCGGCACACCAAAGCAGAGTTCCAGGGGCACCCACTGCTCCTCCTCACAGCACACACCTGCAGGGCAGTCAGCCATTGAGCAAGGCAGTGTTGCAGGTGGGGGAGCGCATCAAGAGCACCTACTTACTGTCACTCTGCCCGTCTTCTGTCACCAACTCAAAGGATTCTGTGCTGCCGTTGGTGTCCACGCCCCCTCCCAGGTGTGTGTCACCTGAGCACACAGGTACACACATCATCTCACCTTCCTCTTTCTTCATGACATCATCATTAAGGGCCTGCAGCTCATAATATTATTGCTCATACTTCAACTTTCACCAGTATTTCACTTCCACACCTTTCTCTGACACTCATCAGGAGGACAGAGGCCCGCCCAGGTAGTCCCACATAGGTCAGAGGTCAGGGGTCACCAACATGGTGCCCGTAAGGACCAGATGAGTCGCCCGCTGGCCTGTTCTAAAAATAGCTCAAATAGCAGCACTTACCAGTGAGCTGCCTCTATTTTTTAAATGTTATTTATTTACTAGCAAGCTGGTCTCGCTTTGCTGGACATTTTTAATTCTAAGAGAGACAAAACTCAAATAGAATTTGAAAATCCAAGAAAATATTTGAAAGACTTGGTCTTCACTTGTTCAAATAAGTTCATTTATTTTTTTACTTTGCTTCTTATAACTTTCAGAAAGACAATTTTAGAGAAAAGATACAACCATAAAATTGATTTTAGGATTTTTAAACACATATACCTTTTTACCTTTTAAATTCCTTCCTCTTCTTTCCTGACAATTTAAATTAATGTTCAAGTATTTTTTTTATTGTAAAAAATAATAAATACATTGGAATTAATTCTTCATTTTAACTTCTGTTTTTTCGACGAAGAATATTTGTGAAATATTTTTTCAAACTTATGATTAAAATTAAATAAAATATTCTGGCAAATCTAGAAAATCTGTAAAATCAAATTTAAATCTTATTTCAAAGTCTTTTGAATTTCTTTTAAAATTTTTGTTCTGGAAAATCTAGAAGAAATAATGATTTGTCTTTGTTAGAAATATAGCTTGGTCCAATTTGTTATATATTCTAACAAAGTGCAGATTGGATTTGAACCTATTTAAAACATGTCATCCAAATTATAAAATGAATCTTAATCAAGAAAAATGACTAATGATGTTCCATAAATTATTTTTTAAATTTTTTCAAAAAGATTTGAATCAGTTAGTTTTTCTCTTCATTTTTTTTTTCAGTTGAATTTTTAATTTTAAAGAGTCGAAATTGAAGATAAACCATGTTTCAAAATTTAATTATCATTTTTTTCGTGTTTTCTCCTCTTTTAAACCGTTCAATTAAGTGTTTTTTTCATCTAAACAGCCATACACCTTAGTCATATAACTTGGTACGTGACACATGCTAACTGATAGCATGCTAACGTTAGCTTTCTAGCTATTTTTTTAATCTAATTTTGCAACCGTTTACCCCAGAGTCATATAACTTGGTATGTGACACTTGTTAGCATGCTAGCATTCTAACATTGACATGCTAACTTTTTTGCTAACTTTTTTTTTTCTCTAATTAGACAGCCATACAGTCATTGTCATATAACTTGCTATGTGACACATGCTAACTGATAGCATGCTAAAATTAGCATACACATTTTTTTAGCTTGTTTTGCAACTGTTTACCCCGGAGTCATATAACTTGGTACGTGACACTTTTTAGCAAGCTAGCATACTAATATTAACATGCTAACTTTTTTGCTAACTTTGTTTTTTTCTCTAATTAGACAGCAATATAATTTGATATGTGAAACATGCTAACTGATGGCATGCTGGCATGCTAAAATTAGCATACACATTTTTTAGCCAGTTTTGCAACTGTTTACCCCAGAGTCATATAACTCGGTACATGACACTTTTTAGGATGCTATAGCATACTAACATTAACATGCTAACTTTACATTTTTTCTCTAATTGGACAGCCATACAGTTATATAACTTGAAATGTGACACATGCTAACTGATAGCATGCTAATTACAACTTGCTGGCATGCCAAAATTAGCAAGTTTTAGCCAGTCTTGGAACTATTTACCCCAGAGTCATATAATTTGGTACGAGACAATTGTTAACTGTTAGCATGCAAACGATAGCATGCTAGCACACTAACTTAAGCGTGCTAACTTTTTCATTTCATTTTACACTTTTTTCTCTATTTCCGCAGCCATACACCTCAGAGCCGTGTTACTTAAAATGTGAGACATGCTAACTATTAGCATTCCATCGTTAGCACACAGGATAAATGTTAGCATTTTAATGTGCACATGCTAACATTTTAGGCTAGCTCTTGTCCTTTATAAGTAATGTCCATTACTCATATTTATTATCCATCAATAATATTCATTCCTAATCTTGATTCTTTAAGAAGGTGTGTTACCTGTGCACTCCCAGGCTGCACACTGACACCTCTAAGAAGGTGTGTTACCTGTGCACTCCCAGGCTGCACACTGACACCTCTAAGAAGGTGTGTTACCTGTGCACTCCCAGGCTGCACACTGACACCTCTAAGAAGGTGTGTTACCTGTGCACTCCCAGGCTGCACACTGACACCTCTAAGAAGGTGTGTTACCTGTGCACTCCCAGGCTGCACACTGACACCTCTAAGAAGGTGTGTTACCTGTGCACTCCCAGGCTGCACACTGACAGCTCTAAGAAGGTGTGTTACCTGTGCACTCCCAGGCTGCACACTGACACCTCTAAGAAGGTGTGTTACCTGTGCACTCCCAGGCTGCACACTGACACCTCTAAGAAGGTGTGTTACCTGTGCACTCCCAGGCTGCACACTGACACCTCTAAGAAGGTGTGTTACCTGTGCACTCCCAGGCTGCACACTGACACCTCTAAGAAGGTGTGTTACCTGTGCACTCCCAGGCTGCAAACTGACACCTCTAAGAAGGTGTGTTACCTGTGCACTCCCAGGCTGCACACTGACACCTCTAAGAAGGTGTGTTACCTGTGCACTCCCAGGCTGCACACTGACACCTCTAAGAAGGTGTGTTACCTGTGCACTCCCAGGCTGCACACTGACACCTCTAAGAAGGTGTGTTACCTGTGCACTCCCAGGCTGCACACTGACACCTCTAAGAAGGTGTGTTACCTGTGCACTCCCAGGCTGCACACTGACACCTCTAAGAAGGTGTGTTACCTGTGCACTCCCAGGCTGCACACTGACACCTCTAAGAAGGTGTGTTACCTGTGCACTCCGAGGCTGCACACTGACACCTCTAAGAAGGTGTGTTACCTGTGCACTCCCAGGCTGCACACTGACACCTCTAAGAAGGTGTGTTACCTGTGCACTCCCAGGCTGCACACTGACAGCTCTAAGAAGGTGTGTTACCTGTGCACTCCCAGGCTGCACACTGACACCTCTAAGAAGGTGTGTTACCTGTGCACTCCCAGGCTGCACACTGACACCTCTAAGAAGGTGTGTTACCTGTGCACTCCAAGGTGTCGCTGGGCGTGCGGCGCTGCCTGTTGTTGCAGTTGAGCATGGTGACGTAGCCACACTGGTGGTCCAGGTCCACGTGCTCCCTGAGTGTGCGCAGAGCTTTGTGCACCGCCATGTTGGAGTAGGAGAAGTCTGCACACGGGGGAAGAGGAGGAGGAGGGGGAGGAGTCAGCAGGTGCAGCAGAGAGGAGAAAAAGGGTGTGGCTGACCTCCTTTCAGCTCCTCCTGGTCAAAGGGGAAGGGGACGTGGAGCGTCTCTCCGTGGCCGTGCACGCCATGACCCTGGGGGCGGGACACAGGTGTGAGCACAAGAACAGGAACAACAACAACAACAACAACAACAACAACTACCTGGATGAGCACAGCAGAGTGCGTGAGAGCGTCGTTGAGCATGGTCAGCACGTTGGACGTGGGCACCACTCCAGGGTCGTGACCCCAGGATGTGATCAACAACCTGTCGTACACCTGAGGGACCACAGGAAGAAGGTGAGGGACCACAGGAAGAAGGTGAGGGACCACAGGAAGAAGGTGAGGGACCACAGGAAGAAGGTGAGGGACCACAAGAAGAAGGTGAAGGACCACAGGAAGAAGGTGAGGGACCACAGGAAGAAGGTGAAGGACCACAGGAAGAAGGTGAGGGACCACAGGAAGAAGGTGAGGGACCACAGGAAGAAGGTGGGTGACCACAGGAAGAAGGTGAGGGACCACAGGAAGAAGGTGAGGGACCACAGGAAGAAGGTGAGGGACCACAGGAAGAAGGTGAGGGACCACAAGAAGAAGGTGAAGGACCACAGGAAGAAGGTGAGGGACCACAGGAAGAAGGTGGGTGACCACAGGAAGAAGGTGGGTGACCACAGGAAGAAGGTGAGGGACCACAGGAAGAAGGTGAGGGACCACAGGAAACAGGTGAGGGACCACAGGAAGAAGGTGAGGGACCACAGGAAAAAGGTGAGTGACCACAGGAAGAAGGTGGGTGACCACAGGAAGAAGGTGAGGGACCACAGGAAGAAGGTGAGGGACCACAGGAAGAAGGTGAGGGACCACAGGAAGAAGGTGAGGGACCACAGGAAGAAGGTGAGGGACCACAGGAAGAAGGTGAGGGACCACAGGAAGAAGGTGAGGGACCACAGGAAGAAGGTGAGGGACCACAGGAAGAAGGTGAGGGACCACAGGAAGAAGGTGAGGGACCACAGGAAGAAGGTAAGGGACCACAGGAAGAAGGTGAGGGACCACAGGAAGAAGGTGAGGGACCACAGGAAGAAGGTGAGGGACCACAGGAAGAAGGTGAGGGACCACAGGAAGAAGGTGAGGGACCACAGGAAGAAGGTGAGGGACCACAGGAAGAAGGTAAGGGACCACAGGAAGAAGGTGAGGGACCACAGGAAGAAGGTGAGGGACCACAGGAAGAAGGTGAAGGACCACAGGAAGAAGGTGGGTGACCACAGGAAACAGGTGAGGGACCACAGGAAGAAGGTGAGGGACCACAGGAAAAAGGTGAGTGACCACAGGAAGAAGGTTGGTGACCACAGGAAGAAGGTGGGTGACCACAGGAAGAAGGTGAGGGACCACAGGAAGAAGGTGAGGGACCACAGGAAGAAGGTGAGGGACCACAGGAAGAAGGTGGGTGACCACAGGAAGAAGGTGAGGGACCACAGGAAGAAGGTGAGGGACCACAGGAAGAAGGTGGGTGACCACAGGAAGAAGGTGAGGGACCACAGGAAGAAGGTGAGGGACCACAGGAAGAAGGTGAGGGACCACAGGAAGAAGGTGGGTGACCACAGGAAGAAGGTGAAGGACCACAGGAAGAAGGTGAGGGACCACAGGAAGAAGGTGGGTGACGACAGGAAGAAGGTGGGTGACCACAGGAAGAAGGTGAGGGACCACAGGAAGAAGGTGAGGGACCACAGGAAGAAGGTGAGGGACCACAGGAAGAAGGTGAGGGACCACAGGAAGAGGGTGAGGGACCACAGGAAGAAGGTGGGTGACCACAGGAAGAAAGTGAGGGACCACAGGAAGAAGGTGAGGGACCACAGGAAGAAGGTGAGGGACCACAGGAAGAAGGTGAGGGACCACAGTAAGAAGGTGGGTGACCACAGGAAGAAGGTGGGTGACCACAGGAAGAAGGTGAGGGACCACAGGAAGAAGGTGAGGGACCACAGGAAGAAGGTGAGGGACCACAGGAAGAAGGTGGGTGACCACAGGAAGAAGGTGGGTGACCACAGGAAGAAGGTGAGGGACCACAGGAAGAAGGTGAGGGACCACAGGAAGAAGGTGGGTGACCACAGGAAGAAGGTGAGGGACCACAGGAAGAGGGTGAGGGACCACAGGAAGAAGGTGGGTGACCACAGGAAGAAAGTGAGGGACCACAGGAAGAAGGTGAGGGACCACAGGAAGAAGGTGAGGGACCACAGGAAGAAGGTGAGGGACCACAGGAAGAAGGTGCAGAAGGAGGGTACAGAAGAAGGTGCAGAAGGAGGGTACAGAATAAGGTACATAAGATGCAGAAAGAGGGCATAGAATAAGGTACATAAGGAGCAGAAGGAGGTTACAGAATAGGGTGCAGAAAGAGGGTACAGAATAAGGTACATAAGGAGGATACATAATAAGGTGCAGAAAGAGGATACATAATAAGGTGCAGAAGGAGGGTACCGAATAAGGTACATAAGGTGCAGAAGGAGGGTACAGAATAAGGTGCAGAAGGAGGGTGCAGATTAAAGTACAGAATGAAGGTGTAGAGTGAGGGTAGAAAATAAGGTGCAGAAGGAGGGTACAGAATAAGGTACATAAGGTGTAGAAGGAGGTTACAGAATAGGGTGCATAAAGAGGATACAGATTAAAGTACAGAATGAAGGTGTAGGGTGAGGGTAGAAAATAAGGTGCAGAATAAGGTGTATGATAAGGTACATAAGGTGCAGGAGGAGGATACGGATTCAGGCACAAAATAAGAATAAAGTGTCCAATAAGGTGCATAATTAGGTGAATATTTAGGTGTGGAATAAGGTACAAATTAAGGTGCATAATAAGGTGTAGAGTAAGGGTGTAAAATAAGGTACAAAATAAGGTGCATAATAAGGTGTAGAAAGAGAACTAGAGTAAGGTGTAGATTAAGGGTGCATAATAAGGTGTAGGAAAAGGTAAAAAAATAAGGTGCAAAATAAGGTGTAGAGTAAGGTGTAGAATAAGGTGTAGAGTAAGGAGTAGAATAAGGTGTAGAGTAAAGGTGAGGTGTAGAGTAAAGGTGTAGAATAAGGTGTAGAATAAGGTGTAGAGTAAGGAGTAGAATAAGGTGTAGAGTAAAGGTGAGGTGTAGAGTAAAGGTGTAGAATAAGGTGTAGAGTAAAGGTGAGGTGTAGAGTAAAGGTGTAGAATAAGGTGTAGAGTAAAGGTGAGGTGTAGAGTAAGGTGTAGATTAAGGGTGCATAATAAGGTATAGAAAAAGGTAAAAAAATAAGGTGGACAATAAGGTGTAGAATAAGGTGTAGAGTAAAGGTGAGGTGTAGAGTAAAGGTGTAGAATAAGGTGTAGAGTAAAGGTGAGGTGTAGAGTAAAGGTGTAGAATAAGGTGTAGAGTAAAGGTGAGGTGTAGAGTAAGGTGTAGATTAAGGGTGCATAATAAGGTATAGAAAAAGGTAAAAAAATAAGGTGGACAATAAGGTGTAGAATAAGGTGTAGAGTAAAGGTGAGGTGTAGAGTAAGGTGTAGAGTAAAGGTGAGGTGTAGAGTAAGGTGTAGAATAAAGGTGAGGTGTAGAGTAAGGTGTAGAATAAAGGTGAGGTGTACAGTAAAGGTGAGGTGTAGAATAAAGGTGAGGTGTAGAGTAAAGGTGTAGAATAAAGGTGAGGTGTAGAGTAAAGGTGTAGAATAAAGGTGAGGTGTAGAGTAAAGGTGTAGAATAAAGGTGAGGTGTAGAGTAAGGTGTAGAATAAAGGTGAGGTGTAGAGTAAAGGTGAGGTGTAGAGTAAAGGTGTAGAATAAAGGTGAGGTGTAGAGTAAGGTGTAGAATAAAGGTGAGGTGTAGAGTAAAGGTGAGGTGTAGAGTAAAGGTGTAGAATAAAGGTGAGGTGTAGAGTAAAGGTGTAGAATAAAGGTGAGGTGTAGAATAAAGGTGAGGTGTAGAGTAAAGGTGAGGTGTAGAGTAAAGGTGAGGTGTAGAATAAAGGTGAGGTGTAGAGTAAAGGTGAGGTGTAGAGTAAAGGTGAGGTGTAGAATAAAGGTGAGGTGTAGAGTAAGGTGTAGAATAAAGATGAGGTGTACAGTAAAGGTGAGTTGTAGAATAAAGGTGAGGTGTAGAGTAAAGGTGAGGTGTAGAATAAAGGTGAGGTGTAGAGTAAGGTGTAGAGTAAAGGTGAGGTGTAGAGTAAAGGTGTAGAATAAAGGTGAGGTGTAGAGTAAAGGTGTAGAATAAAGGTGAGGTGTACAGTAAAGGTGAGTTGTAGAATAAAGGTGAGGTGTAGAGTAAAGGTGAGGTGTAGAGTAAGGTGTAGAGTAAAGGTGAGGTGTAGAGTAAAGGTGTAGAATAAAGGTGAGGTGTAGAGTAAAGGTGTAGAATAAAGGTGAGGTGTAGAGTAAAGGTGTAGAATAAAGGTGAGGTGTAGAGTAAGGTGTAGAATAAAGGTGAGGTGTAGAGTAAAGGTGAGGTGTAGAGTAAAGGTGTAGAATAAAGGTGAGGTGTAGAGTAAGGTGTAGAATAAAGGTGAGGTGTAGAGTAAAGGTGAGGTGTAGAGTAAAGGTGTAGAATAAAGGTGAGGTGTAGAGTAAAGGTGTAGAATAAAGGTGAGGTGTAGAATAAAGGTGAGGTGTAGAGTAAAGGTGAGGTGTAGAGTAAAGGTGAGGTGTAGAATAAAGGTGAGGTGTAGAGTAAAGGTGAGGTGTAGAGTAAAGGTGAGGTGTAGAGTAAGGTGTAGAATAAAGATGAGGTGTACAGTAAAGGTGAGTTGTAGAATAAAGGTGAGGTGTAGAGTAAAGGTGAGGTGTAGAATAAAGGTGAGGTGTAGAATAAGGTGTAGAGTAAAGGTGAGGTGTAGAGTAAAGGTGAGGTGTAGAATAAAGGTGAGGTGTAGAGTAAGGTGTAGAGTAAAGGTGAGGTGTAGAGTAAAGGTGTAGAATAAAGGTGAGGTGTACAGTAAAGGTGAGTTGTAGAATAAAGGTGAGGTATAGAATAAAGGTGAGGTGTAGAATAAAGGTGAGGTGTAGAGTAAAGGTGTAGAATAAAGATGAGGTGTACAGTAAAGGTGAGTTGTAGAATAAAGGTGAGGTGTAGAGTAAAGGTGAGGTGTAGAATAAAGGTGAGGTGTAGAGTAAGGTGTAGAGTAAAGGTGAGGTGTAGAGTAAAGGTGTAGAATAAAGGTGAGGTGTACAGTAAAGGTGAGTTGTAGAATAAAGGTGAGGTATAGAATAAAGGTGAGGTGTAGAGTAAAGGTGAGGTGTAGAGTAAAGGTGAGGTGTAGAGTAAAGGTGTAGAATAAGGTGTAGAGTAAAGGTGAGGTGTAGAGTAAAGGTGTAGAATAAGGTGTAGAGTAAAGGTGTAGAATAAGGTGTAGAGTAAAGGTGAGGTGTAGAGTAAAGGTGCAGTGAGTTGACGTAGAAGAGTGAGAAAGTGGGCGGGGCCCTCACCTGGAAAATGTCGGGCAGTTTGCGCAGCCTGGAGCCTTTGGACAGCAGCAGAGAGGGCGGGCCTTGTCCGGTCACATGATACAGGTAGAGCTTGAACCAGATGGAGCTCACCTCTGGGATGGCTGGTCCTATGTGCTGCAACACCACACCACCATCGTTAGTACTACCACTACTACTACTACTACTAGTAGTATGACACCATAGTATGTACCATCATTAGTACTAGTACTACTAGTAGTATGACACCATAGTATGTACCATCATTAGTACTAGTACTACTAGTAGTATGACACCATAGTATGTACCATCATTAGTACTACTACTACTAGTAGTATGACACCATAGTATGTACCATCATTAGGACTAGTACTAGTATGACACCATAGTATGTACCATCGTTAGTACTACCACTACTACTACTACTAGTAGTATGACACCATAGTATGCACCATCATTAGTACTAGTACTAGTATGACAGCATAGTATGTACCATCATTAGTACTAATACTACTACTAGTATGACACCATAGTATGTACCATCATTAGTACTAGTACTAGTATGACACCATAGTATGTACCATCATTAGTACTAATACTACTACTAGTATGACACCATAGTATGTACCATCATTAGTACTAGTACTACTAGTAGTATGACACCATAGTATGTACCATCATTAGTACTAGTACTAATATGACACCATAGTATGTACCATCATAAGTACTAATACTACTACTAGTATGACACCATAGTATGTACCATCATTAGTACTAATACTAATACTAGTATGACACCATAGTATGTACCATCATTAGTACTAGTACTACTAGTAGTATGACACCATAGTATGTACCATCATTAGTACTACTAGTAGTATGACACCATAGTATGTACCATCATTAGTACTAATACTACTACTAGTATGACACCATAGTATGTACCATCATTAGTACTAATACTAATACTAGTATGACACCATAGTATGTACCATCATTAGTACTAGTACTACTAGTAGTATGACACCATAGTATGTACCATCATTAGTACTAGCACTAGTATGACACCATAGTATGTACCATCATTAGTACTAATACTACTACTAGTATGACACCATAGTATGTACCATCATTAGTACTAATACTACTACTAGTATGACACCATAGTATGTACCATCATTAGTACTAATACTAGTATGACACCATAGTATGTACCATCATTAGTACTAGTACTACTAGTAGTATGACACCATAGTATGTACCATCATTAGTACTAGTACTAGTATGACACCATAGTATGTACCATCATTAGTACTAATACTACTACTAGTATGACACCATAGTATGTACCATCATTAGTACTAATACTACTACTAGTATGACACCATAGTATGTACCATCATTAGTACTAGTACTACTAGTAGTATGACACCATAGTATGTACCATCATTAGTACTAATACTACTACTAGTATGACACCATAGTATGTACCATCATTAGTACTAGTACTAGTATGACAGCATAGTATGTACCATCATTAGTACTACCACTACTACTACTAGTATGACACCATAGTATGTACCATCATTAGTACTAATACTACTACTAGTATGACACCATAGTATGTACCATCATTAGTACTAGTACTACTAGTAGTATGACACCATAGTATGTACCATCATTAGTACTAGTACTAGTATGACACCATAGTATGTACCATCATTAGTACTAATACTACTACTAGTATGACACCATAGTATGTGCCATCATTAGTACTAATACTACTACTAGTATGACACCATAGTATGTACCATCATTAGTACTAGTACTAGTATGACAGCATAGTATGTACCATCATTAGTACTACCACTACTACTACTAGTATGACACCATAGTATGTACCATCATTAGTACTAGTACTAATAGTAGTATGACACCATAGTATGTACCATCATTAGTACTAGTACTACTACTAGTATGACACCATAGTATGTACCATCATTAGTACTAGTACTAGTATGACACCATATTATGTACCATCATTAGTACTACCACTACTACTACTAGTATGGCACCATAGTATGTACCATCATTAGTACTAGTACTAGTATGACAGCATAGTATGTACCATCATTAGTACTACCACTACTACTACTAGTATGACACCATAGTATGTACCATCATTAGTACTAGTACTACTAGTAGTATGACACCATAGTATGTACCATCATTAGTACTACTACTAGTATGACACCATAGTATGTACCATCATTAGTACTAGTACTAGTATGACACCATAGTATGTACCATCATTATTACTACCACTACTACTACTAGTATGACACCATAGTATGTACCATCATTAGTACTAGTACTACTAGTAGTATGACACCATAGTATGTACCATCATTAGTACTAGTACTACTAGTAGTATGACACCATAGTATGTACCATCATTAGTACTAGTACTACAACTAGTATGACACCATAGTATGTACCATCATTAGTACTAGTAGTATGACAGCATAGTATGCACCATCATTAGTACTACTAGTATGACAGCATAGTATGTACCATCATTAGTACTAGTAGTATGAGAGTATAGTGTGTACAATGATTAGTAATAGTACTAGTAGTATGAGAGTATAGTGTGTACAATGATTTGCAATAGTACTAGTAGTATGAGAGTATAGTGTGTACAATGATTTGTAATAGTACTAGTAGTATGAGAGTATAGTGTGTACAATGATTAGTAATAGTACTAGTAGTATGAGAGTATAGTGTGTACAATGATTAGTAATAGTACTAGTAGTATGACTGTATAGTGTGTACAATTAGTAGTAGTAGTAGTAGTATGATATTATAGAGTGTACAATGATTACTAATAGTAGTAATAGTATGAGAGCATAGTGTGTACAATGATTAGTACTAGTAGTATGAGAGTATCAGGTGTACAATGATTAGGAATAGTAGTAGTAATAATATGAGAGTATAGTATGTACAATTGGTAGTAGTAGTAGTATGAGATTATAGAGTGTACAATGATTACTAATAGTAGTAATAGTATGAGAGCATAGTGTGTACAATGATTAGTACTAGTAGTATGAGAGTATCAGGTGTACAATGATTAGGAATAGTAGTAGTAATAATATGAGAGTATAGTATGTACTATTGGTAGTAGTAGTACTAGTAGTATGAGAGTATAGTGTGTACAATGATTAGTGATAGTACTACTAGTATGACAGCATAGTATGTACCATCATTAGTACTAGTAGTAAGAGAGTATCAGGTGTACAATGATTAGGAATAGTAGTAGTAATAATATGAGAGTATTATATGTACAATTGGTAGTAGTAGTAGTAGTAGTATGAGATTATAGAGTGTACAATGATTACTAATAGTAGTAATAGTATGAGAGCATAGTGTGTACAATGATTAGTACTAGTAGTATGAGAGTATCAGGTGTACAATGATTAGGAATAGTAGTAGTAATAATATGAGAGTATAGTATGTACTATTGGTAGTAGTAGTACTAGTAGTATGAGAGTATAGTGTGTACAATGATTAGTGATAGTACTACTAGTATGACAGCATAGTATGTACCATCATTAGTACTAGTAGTAAGAGAGTATCAGGTGTACAATGATTAGGAATAGTAGTAGTAATAATATGAGAGTATTATATGTACAATTGGTAGTAGTAGTAGTAGTAGTATGAGATTATAGAGTGTACAATGATTACTAATAGTAGTAATAGTATGAGAGCATAGTGTGTACAATGATTAGTACTAGTAGTATGAGAGTATCAGGTGTACAATGATTAGGAATAGTAGTAGTAATAATATGAGAGTATAGTATGTACAATTGGTAGTAGTAGTATGAGATTAGAGTGTGTGCAATGATTAGTATGATTAGTAGTAGTACTAGTAGTATGAGAGTATAGTGTGTACAATGATTAGTAGTAGTACTAGTAGTATGAGAGTATAGTGTGTACAATGATTAGTAGTAGTACTAGTAGTATGAGAGCATAATGTGTACAATAATCGGTAATAGTAGTAATAGTATGAGAATATAGTGTGTACAATAATCAGTAATAGTAGTAATAGTATGAGAGTATAGTGTGTACAATGATTAGTAATAGTACTAGTAGTATGAGAGCATAGTGTGTTCAATGATTAGTAGTAGTACTAGCAGTATGAGAGTATAGTATGAATTGGTTAACGTGGACCCCGACTTAAACAAGTTGAAAAACTTATCTGGGTGTTACCATTTAGTGGTCAATTGTACGGAATATGTACTGTACTGTGCAATCTACTAATACAAGTATCAATCAATCAATCAATCAATGGTGTGTACAATTAGTAGTAGTAGTAGTAATAATAGCAGTAGTATGAGAGTATAGTATGTACAATGAGTAGTAGTAGTAATAGTAGGAGTAGTAGTGGTAGTGGTAGTGATGGTGGTAGTAG
>NC_084614.1:1885720-1891984 GCF_033978795.1 Nerophis ophidion
CCCAGCTCATATGGAAACGGGGTTTGTACTATATTAGTGTGCACTTCAAATGTTGGGGATGTCCAGTCCCTGGTCCTGAATGAGTACTTTGGTGACCAGCAGTCAGGACTTACCTATGTTGGGGATGTCTGGTCCCTGGTCCTGAATGAGTACTTTGGTGACCAGCAGTCAGGACTTACCTATGTTGGGGATGTCTGGTCCCTGGTCCTGAATGAGTACTTTGGTGACCAGCAGTCAGGACTTACCTATGTTGGGGATGTCTGGTCCCTGGTCCTGAATGAGTACTTTGGTGACCAGCAGTCAGGACTTACCTATGTTGGGGATGTCTGGTCCCTGGTCCTGAATGAGTACTTTGGTGACCAGCAATCAGGACTTACCTATGTTGGGGATGTCTGGTCCCTGGTCCTGAATGAGTACTTTGGTGACCAGCAGTCAGGACTTACCTATGTTGGGGATGTCTGGTCCCTGGTCCTGAGTGAGTTCCTTGTTGTAGCGTAAGAAGAGGATGGTGTTCTTTAGGGTGAGGGCGTGGTCAAAGTAGCGCTGAGCCTCACCCTCAGCTGTGCTCTCCACCTTCAGGACAAATGGAAGCAAGCAATAGAATATCAGGGCAGTTAACACACCGTCAACTATAACCCGCTACTTATTTCCTACACTTTGAACCCTGCAACTATGGAATTTTTTTCCTGCTGATGGCAAAAATGCAAGTTTTCCAAAACAAACCAACAAACACACTGATAAGGGGTGTTACTGTTTGTGCTACGGCGCCATCTTTTGGACAACTTTTCTCAGTGTCCGTCCCTCCTTTTAGTTCTGTCAACCAGGTGTAGAAATGACATTCAGTCAGTTTCTACCCAGCGTTGAACGGGCCCTCACACCCCCCTGCTACCGCTGGGCACGAGAAACATGAGCACTCGCTTCCTTCCTAAAAAAAAAAGCAGTCCCATGATCTGTGACGTAGAGGAGGAACCACAGATCCCTTCCCCATCAACAACAATGCTAATCAAGCAGACTATGCAATGATTACTTTGGGAACAACACACCTTATATTTTTGAGCCCGAACACAAAGAGGATGAAGAATAAGTTTTAGAGAGTGTAACGAGAGGACCTTCCATCTCAATCTATTCAGCATGTCAAGGCATAAAAAGTATGTGTTCTTGTCTTACAAAATGATTGTGAATGGTAAACACATCTCTTTATTTCCAGTATGACTGACCTGATCATGATGTCAGAGTGCAAGTTACGTCACCGACGTACAATCTACAGAAACTACCGGAGATATCTGGACAGGAATATTCAAAATGGCCGTCTTTCTCAGCCATAGGGCCCAGTGTTAGGTCGCCACAGCAATACTCAGTTGTAGTACAATTTTTCCACCCCCTGTGGCAATAATGACAATATCAAAAAAGCGCCAAAATGATGACTAAAGTGTTGATGCTGTATTTTCATTTCCACTTTAATTGTATCGACGCTGTAATTCAGAAACATATTCATTAGTCATTTACTTTATTTATTTCAGCACTACACAATTATCCATACATCCATCCATTTTCTACAGCTTGTCCCTTGGAGGTGGGAAGGGCCTATCCCCAGGTGCATGTCTTTGGAGGTGGGAGGGGCCTATCCACAGGTGCATGTCTTTGAAGGTGGGAGGGGCCTATCCCCAGGTGCATGTCTTTAGAGGTGGGAGGGGCCTATCCCCAGGTGCATGTCTTTGGAGATGGGAGGGGCCTAGCCCCAGGTGGATGCTTTTGGAGGTGGGAGGGGTACAATCCCAAGGTGCATGCCTTTGGAGGTGGGAGGGGCCTATCCCCAGGTGCATGTCTTTGGAGGTGGGAGGGGTACAATCCCCAGGTGCATGTCTTTGGAGGTGGGAGGGGCCTATCCCCAGGTGCATGTCTTTGGAGGTGAGAGGGGTACAATCCCCAGGTGCATGTCTTTGGAGGTGGGAGGGGCCTATCCCCAGGTGCATGTCTTTGGAGGTGAGAGGGGCCTATCCCCAGGTGCATGCTTTTGGAGGTGGGAGGGGTACAATCCCAAGGTGCATGCCTTTGGAGGTGGGAGGGGCCCAACCCCAGGTGCATGTCTTTGGAGGTGGGAGGGGCCTATCCCCAGGTGCATGTCTTTGGAGGTGGGAGGGGCCTATCCCCAGGTGCATGCTTTTGGAGGTGGGAGGGGTACAATCCCAAGGTGCATGCCTTTGGAGGTGGGAGGGGCCTATCCCCAGGTGCATGTCTTTGGAGGTGGGAGGGGCCTATCCCCAGGTGCATGTCTTTGGAGGTGGGAGGGGCCTATCCCCAGGTGCATGTCTTTGGAGGTGGGAGGGGCCTATCCCCAGGTGCACGTCTGGAGTAGAACCCACGCAGTCAGGGGGAGAACATGCAAACTTCACATAGAAAGATCCCGAGCCCGGGATTGAACTCAAGACATTTGTATTGTGAGGCTGACGTACTAACCCCTGTCCCACCATGCTGCCCACGACATAATTATATGTAAGTTAATTTTCTGTCAGTCCCTTCTTATGCAGTATGTTTATTTTTCTAATTAGCCTGACCCAAGCCTAAGGTAGGAATAGAAAACTCCTAAACGAGGCAATTTCAAAACGGGCGACCATAAAGGTCAGTAGGAAGAGGGTCCTCACCTTCTCCAGCTCGGCCAGGAAGCTGTCCAGGGTCTCGTCGGAGAGCTTGCCCACCTCGAACATGGTCACGGCGTGGCTCTTCAGGTTCTGCCAAAGACGGGGACGTGATTAAAGGTTGTGGGCGGGCTGTGCTCCACAAAAGGTGCTGGGGGGTCCGCCACAGACCGGGGACAGGTTGCCCATCATGAGGAAGGCCGTCAGCGTGGAGTCGAAGAGGAAGGCGATCCTCTTGGTGGGGGCGGCCGGGATGCTCAGGCTGCTGACGCTGGCTGTGTCCGCTACACATACACACACACACACACACACACACACACACACACACACACACACACACACACACACACACACAGACAGACAGACAGACAGACAGACAGACATTGAGCAGTAGCAGACAAGGGTGGTGTGCATGAAGCAGACCTTGGTCCTCCAGACTGGTGGTGTCGGTGTCGGTGGCAGAGGACCCCCCCTCCATCACGGGGCTGCCCTGCTCCCAGGAGAGCAACATCTTCTGAGGGTCCATGGTGGTCCTGAGGCACGAGAGCACAAGCATCACACGTCCAGCAACATGGAACCTTCACGTCACTACTATGGAACAGTCTTGAGGGTGCCCAAAAAGAAATGGAGTTTTGAATGAATCCCGATTCTTATTCCGAATAACATCATAAAATTTTGTGTTTCAATTGTCACAGCTGTTCATCTACTTTGTGGAGGAATGTGGTTCATCATAGAACTGCCACTCAATCTTCTTCAAAAGTATGGATTTGGAATCCAGAATCGATTCTGAATGTAATCATTGTCCACAAGAATCAAAACGAATCATTTAAAAAAGTATTGAATTTGGATTGAGAATCGTTTTGAATCGACAATCATTTTGAATCGAGAATCCATTCTGAATCGAATCGTTACCATCAAGAATCGAATCAATTAAAAAAATATTGATTTTGAAACGAGATTCATTTTGACTCGAGAATCGATTCTGACTCGAATCATATTGAATCAATTAAAAGAGTATTGATTTTGGATCGAGAATCGTTTTGAATAGAGAATCAATTCTGAATTTAATCATTGCCATCAAGAATCGAATCAATTAAAAAAGTAATGATTTTGGATTGAGAATCGTTTTGAATTGAGAATCAATTCTGAATCGAATCGTTATCCACAAGAATCGGATCAATTAAAAAAGCATTGATCTTGGATCGAGAATCGTTTTGAATAGAGAATCTATTTTAAATTGAATCGTGACCATCAAGAATTTAATCAATTCAAAAAGTATTGATTTTGATAGGAGAATTGTTCTGAATCGAGAATCCATTCTGAATCGGATCATATTAAATCAATTAAAAGAGTATTGATTTTGATCGAAAAATGTTTTAAAAAGAGAATCGATTCTGAATTGAATCGTTACCATGAAGAATCAAATCAATTAAAAGAGTATTGATTTTGGATCGAAAAATGTTTTGAAAAGAGAATCGATTCGGAATTGAATCGTTATCATGAAGAATCAAATCAATTAAAAATATGATGATTTTGGAATGAGAATCCTTTTGAATCAAGAATTGTTGTGAATAAAAAATTGATTCTGTATCAAATTGTTACCCCCAAAAATTGAATTAAATAGATTCTAAAAGTATTGATTTTGGATCAGGAATCATTTTGAAACGAGAATTGATTCTGGATAAATAGTTACTCCCGAGAATTGAATCCATTTAAAAAAGTATTGAATTTGGATTGAGATTGTTTTGAATAGAGAATAGTTTCTGAATCAAATCCCCCGAGATTTCAATCAAATTGATTCAAAAAGAGGAAGGAGAGGAGTGAGTAGACATGGTGTAAGAGGAAGGAGAGGAGTGAGTAGACATGGTGTAAGAGGAAGGAGAGGAGTGAGTAGACATGGTGTAAGAGGAAGGAGAGGAGTGAGTAGTCATGGTGTAAGAGGAAGGAGAGGAGTGAGTAGTCATGGTGTAAGAGAAAGGAGAGGAGTGAGTAGTCATGGTGTAAGAGGAAGGGAGAGGAGTGAGTAGTCATGGTGTAAGAGGAAGGAGAGGAGTGAGTAGACATGGTGTAAGAGGAAGGAGAGGAGTGAGTAGTCATGGTGTAAGAGGAAGGAGAGGAGTGAGTAGTCATGGTGTAAGAGGAAGGAGAGGAGTGAGTAGTCATGGTGTAAGAGGAAGGAGAGGAGTGAGTAGACATGGTGTAAGAGGAAGGAGAGGAGTGAGTAGTCATGGTGTAAGAGGAAGGAGAGGAGTGAGTAGTCATGGTGTAAGAGAAAGGAGAGGAGTGAGTAGTCATGGTGTAAGAGGAAGGAGAGGAGTGAGTAGTCATGGTGTAAGAGGAAGGAGAGGAGTGAGTAGACATGGTGTAAGAGGAAGGAGAGGAGTGAGTAGACATGGTGTAAGAGGAAGGAGAGGAGTGAGTAGTCATGGTGTAAGAGGAAGGAGAGGAGTGAGTAGTCATGGTGTAAGAGGAAGGAGAGGAGTGAGTAGTCATGGTGTAGAGGAAGGAGAGGAGTGAGTAGTCATGGAGTAAGAGGAAGGAGAGGAGTGAGTAGTCATGTGTAAGAGGAAGGAGAGGAGTGAGTAGTCATGGTGTAAGAGGAAGGAGAGGAGTGAGTAGTCATGGTGTAAGAGGAAGGAGAGGATGTGAGTAGTCATGGTGTAAGAGGAAGGAGAGGAGTGAGTAGACATGTGTAAGAGGAAGGAGAGGAGTGAGTAGACATGGTGTAAGAGGAAGGAGAGGAGTGAGTAGTCATGGTGTAAGAGGAAGGAGAGGAGTGAGTAGACATGGTGTAAGAGGAAGGAGAGGAGTGAGTAGTCATGGTGTAAGAGGAAGGAGAGGAGTGAGTAGTCATGGTGTAAGAGGAAGGAGATGAGTGAGTAGTCATGGTGTAAGAGGAAGGAGAGGAGTGAGTAGACATGGTGTAAGAGAAGGAGAGGAGTGAGTAGTCATGGTGTAAGAGGAAGGAGAGGAGTGAGTAGTCATGGTGTAAGAGGAAGGAGAGGAGTGAGTAGTCATGGTGTAAGAGGAAGGAGAGGAGTGAGTAGACATGGTGTAAGAGGAAGGAGAGGAGTGAGTAGTCATGGTGTAAGAGGAAGGAGAGGAGTGAGTAGTCATGGTGTAAGAGGAAGGAGAGGATGTGAGTAGACATGGTGTAAGAGGAGGAGAGGAGAGGGGAGGAAGGGAGGAGTGAGTAGTCATGGTGTAAGAGGAAGGAGAGGAGTGAGTAGACATGGTGTAAGAGGAAGGAGAGGAGTGAGTAGTCATGGTGTAAGAGGAAGGAGAGGAGTGAGTAGACATGGTGTAAGAGGAAGGAGAGGAGTGAGTAGTCATGGTTGTAAGAGGAAGGAGAGGAGTGAGTAGTCATGGTGTAAGAGGAAGGAGAGGAGTGAGTAGTCATGGTGTAAGAGGAAGGAGAGGAGTGAGTAGTCATGGTGTAAGAGGAAGGAGAGGAGTGAGTAGACATGGTGTAAGAGGAAGGAGAGGAGTGAGTAGACATGGTGTAAGAGGAAGGAGAGGAGTGAGTAAGACATGGTGTAGAGAGGAAGGAGGGAGTGATAGACATGGTGTAAGAGGAAGGAGAGGAGTGAGTACATGGTGTAGAGGAAGAGAGGAGTGAGGACATGTG
>NC_084614.1:1892004-1962004 GCF_033978795.1 Nerophis ophidion
CAATTCTGAATTTAATCATTGCCATCAAGAATCGAATCAATTAAAAAAGTAATGATTTTGGATTGAGAATCGTTTTGAATTGAGAATCAATTCTGAATCGAATCGTTATCCACAAGAATCGGATCAATTAAAAAAGCATTGATCTTGGATCGAGAATCGTTTTGAATAGAGAATCTATTTTAAATTGAATCGTGACCATCAAGAATTTAATCAATTCAAAAAGTATTGATTTTGATAGGAGAATTGTTCTGAATCGAGAATCCATTCTGAATCGGATCATATTAAATCAATTAAAAGAGTATTGATTTTGGATCGAAAAATGTTTTAAAAAGAGAATCGATTCTGAATTGAATCGTTACCATGAAGAATCAAATCAATTAAAAGAGTATTGATTTTGGATCGAAAAATGTTCTGAAAAGAGAATCGATTCGGAATTGAATCTTTATCATGAAGAATCAAATCAATTAAAAATATGATGATTTTGGAATGAGAATCCTTTTGAATC
The DNA here is from genome assembly GCF_033978795.1 of Nerophis ophidion. Lineage (NCBI taxonomy): Eukaryota > Metazoa > Chordata > Actinopteri > Syngnathiformes > Syngnathidae > Nerophis > Nerophis ophidion. The sequence continues at coordinate 1,892,510 of NC_084614.1, forward strand.
AAGAATTGTTGTGAATAAAAAATTGATTCTGTATCAAATTGTTACCCCCAAAAATTGAATTAAATAGATTCTAAAAGTATTGATTTTGGATCAGGAATCATTTTGAATTGAGAATTGTTTATGAATCAAATTGTTAACCACAAGATTCTAATCAAATCAATTTGAAAAGTACTGATTTTGGATCGAGAATCATTTTGAAACGAAAATTGATTCTGGATAAATAGTTACTCCCGAGAATTGAATCCATTTAAAAAAGTATTGAATTTGGATTGAGAATTGTTTTGAATAGAGAATCGTTTCTGAATCAAATCCCCCCGAGATTTCAATCAAATTGATTCAAAAAGAGGAAGGAGAGGAGTGAGTAGACATGGTGTAAGAGGAAGGAGAGGAGTGAGTAGTCATGGTGTAAGAGGAAGGAGAGGAGTGAGTAGTCATGGTGTAAGAGGAAGGAGAGGAGTGAGTAGTCATGGTGTAAGAGGAAGGAGAGGAGTGAGTAGTCATGGTGTAAGAGGAAGGAGAGGAGTGAGTAGTCATGGTGTAAGAGGAAGGAGAGGAGTGAGTAGACATGGTGTAAGAGGAAGGAGAGGAGTGAGTAGACATGGTGTAAGAGGAAGGAGAGGAGTGAGTAGTCATGGTGTAAGAGGAAGGAGAGGAGTGAGTAGTCATGGTGTAAGAGGAAGGAGAGGAGTGAGTAGACATGGTGTAAGAGGAAGGAGAGGAGTGAGTAGACATGGTGTAAGAGGAAGGAGAGGAGTGAGTAGTCATGGTGTAAGAGGAAGGAGAGGAGTGAGTAGACATGGTGTAAGAGGAAGGACAGGAGTGAGTAGACATGGTGTAAGAGGAAGGAGAGGAGTGAGTAGACATGGTGTAAGAGGAAGGAGAGGAGTGAGTAGACATGGTGTAAGAGGAAGGAGAGGAGTGAGTAGACATGGTGTAAGAGGAAGGAGAGGAGTGAGTAGACATGGTGTAAGAGGGATGAGTGAGTAGACATGGTGTAAGAGGAAGGAGAGGAGTGAGTAGACATGGTGTAAGAGGAAGGAGAGGAGTGAGTAGTCATGGTGTAAGAGGAAGGAGAGGAGTGAGTAGACATGGTGTAAGAGGAAGGAGAGGAGTGAGTAGACATGGTGTAAGAGGAAGGAGAGGAGTGAGTAGTCATGGTGTAAGAGGAAGGAGAGGAGTGAGTAGACCTGGTGTAAGAGGAAGGAGAGGAGTGAGTAGACATGGTGTAAGAGGAAGGAGAGGAGTGAGTAGACATGGTGTAAGAGGAAGGAGAGGAGTGAGTAGTCATGGTGTAAGAGGAAGGAGAGGAGTGAGTAGACATGGTGTAAGAGGAAGGACAGGAGTGAGTAGACATGGTGTAAGAGGAAGGAGAGGAGTGAGTAGTCATGGTGTAAGAGGAAGGAGAGGAGTGAGTAGTCATGGTGTAAGAGGAAGGACAGGAGTGAGTAGACATGGTGTAAGAGGAAGGAGAGGAGTGAGTAGTCATGGTGTAAGAGGAAGGAGAGGAGTGAGTAGTCATGGTGTAAGAGGAAGGAGAGGAGTGAGTAGTCATGGTGTAAGAGGAAGGAGAGGAGTGAGTAGACATGGTGTAAGAGGAAGGAGAGGAGTGAGTAGACATGGTGTAAGAGGAAGGACAGGAGTGAGTAGACATGGTGTAAGAGGAAGGAGAGGAGTGAGTAGTCATGGTGTAAGAGGAAGGAGAGGAGTGAGTAGTCATGGTGTAAGAGGAAGGAGAGGAGTGAGTAGTCATGGTGTAAGAGGAAGGAGAGGAGTGAGTAGACATGGTGTAAGAGGAAGGAGAGGAGTGAGTAGACATGGTGTAAGAGGAAGGAGAGGAGTGAGTAGTCATGGTGTAAGAGGAAGGAGAGGAGTGAGTAGTCATGGTGTAAGAGGAAGGAGAGGAGTGAGTAGACATGGTGTAAGAGGAAGGATAGGAGTGAGTAGTCATGGTGTAAGAGGAAGGAGAGGAGTGAGTAGATATGGTGTAAGAGGAAGGACAGGAGTGAGTAGACATGGTGTAAGAGGAAGGAGAGGAGTGAGTAGACATGGTGTAAGAGGAAGGAGAGGAGTGAGTAGACATGGTGTAAGAGGAAGGAGAGGAGTGAGTAGTCATGGTGTAAGAGGAAGGACAGGAGTGAGTAGACATGGTGTAAGAGGAAGGAGAGGAGTGAGTAGTCATGGTGTAAGAGGAAGGAGAGGAGTGAGTAGTCATGGTGTAAGAGGAAGGAGAGGAGTGAGTAGACATGGTGTAAGAGGAAGGAGAGGAGTGAGTAGACATGGTGTAAGAGGAAGGAGAGGAGTGAGTAGTCATGGTGTAAGAGGAAGGAGAGGAGTGAGTAGTCATGGTGTAAGAGGAAGGAGAGGAGTGAGTAGTCATGGTGTAAGAGGAAGGAGAGGAGTGAGTAGACATGGTGTAAGAGGAAGGATAGGAGTGAGTAGTCATGGTGTAAGAGGAAGGAGAGGAGTGAGTAGACATGGTGTAAGAGGAAGGACAGGAGTGAGTAGACATGGTGTAAGAGGAAGGAGAGGAGTGAGTAGACATGGTGTAAGAGGAAGGAGAGGAGTGAGTAGACATGGTGTAAGAGGAAGGAGAGGAGTGAGTAGACATGGTGTAAGAGGAAGGAGAGGAGTGAGTAGACATGGTGTAAGAGGAAGGAGAGGAGTGAGTAGACATGGTGTAAGAGGAAGGAGAGGAGTGAGTAGTCATGGTGTAAGAGGAAGGAGAGGAGTGAGTAGACATGGTGTAAGAGGAAGGAGAGGAGTGAGTAGACATGGTGTAAGAGGAAGGAGAGGAGTGAGTAGTCATGGTGTAAGAGGAAGGAGAGGAGTGAGTAGACATGGTGTTAAGAGGAAGGAGAGGAGTGAGTAGACCTGGTGTAAGAGGAAGGACAGGAGTGAGTAGACATGGTGTAAGAGGAAGGAGAGGAGTGAGTAGACATGGTGTAAGAGGAAGGAGAGGAGTGAGTAGTCATGGTGTAAGAGGAAGGAGAGGAGTGAGTAGACATGGTGTAAGAGGAAGGACAGGAGTGAGTAGACATGGTGTAAGAGGAAGGAGAGGAGTGAGTAGACATGGTGTAAGAGGAAGGAGAGGAGTGAGTAGACATGGTGTAAGAGGAAGGAGAGGAGTGAGTAGTCATGGTGTAAGAGGAAGGAGAGGAGTGAGTAGACATGGTGTAAGAGGAAGGATAGGAGTGAGTAGTCATGGTGTAAGAGGAAGGAGAGGAGTGAGTAGACATGGTGTAAGAGGAAGGACAGGAGTGAGTAGACATGGTGTAAGAGGAAGGAGAGGAGTGAGTAGACATGGTGTAAGAGGAAGGAGAGGAGTGAGTAGACATGGTGTAAGAGGAAGGAGAGGAGTGAGTAGACATGGTGTAAGAGGAAGGAGAGGAGTGAGTAGTCATGGTGTAAGAGGAAGGAGAGGAGTGAGTAGACATGGTGTAAGAGGAAGGAGAGGAGTGAGTAGACATGGTGTAAGAGGAAGGAGAGGAGTGAGTAGTCATGGTGTAAGAGGAAGGAGAGGAGTGAGTAGTCATGGTGTAAGAGGAAGGAGAGGAGTGAGTAGTCATGGTGTAAGAGGAAGGAGAGGAGTGAGTAGACATGGTGTAAGAGGAAGGATAGGAGTGAGTAGTCATGGTGTAAGAGGAAGGAGAGGAGTGAGTAGACATGGTGTAAGAGGAAGGACAGGAGTGAGTAGACATGGTGTAAGAGGAAGGAGAGGAGTGAGTAGACATGGTGTAAGAGGAAGGAGAGGAGTGAGTAGACATGGTGTAAGAGGAAGGAGAGGAGTGAGTAGACATGGTGTAAGAGGAAGGAGAGGAGTGAGTAGACATGGTGTAAGAGGAAGGAGAGGAGTGAGTAGACATGGTGTAAGAGGAAGGAGAGGAGTGAGTAGACATGGTGTAAGAGGAAGGAGAGGAGTGAGTAGTCATGGTGTAAGAGGAAGGAGAGGAGTGAGTAGACATGGTGTAAGAGGAAGGAGAGGAGTGAGTAGACATGGTGTAAGAGGAAGGAGAGGAGTGAGTAGTCATGGTGTAAGAGGAAGGAGAGGAGTGAGTAGACATGGTGTAAGAGGAAGGAGAGGAGTGAGTAGACATGGTGTTAAGAGGAAGGAGAGGAGTGAGTAGACCTGGTGTAAGAGGAAGGACAGGAGTGAGTAGACATGGTGTAAGAGGAAGGAGAGGAGTGAGTAGACATGGTGTAAGAGGAAGGAGAGGAGTGAGTAGTCATGGTGTAAGAGGAAGGAGAGGAGTGAGTAGACATGGTGTAAGAGGAAGGACAGGAGTGAGTAGACATGGTGTAAGAGGAAGGAGAGGAGTGAGTAGACATGGTGTAAGAGGAAGGAGAGGAGTGAGTAGACATGGTGTAAGAGGAAGGAGAGGAGTGAGTAGTCATGGTGTAAGAGGAAGGAGAGGAGTGAGTAGACATGGTGTAAGAGGAAGGATAGGAGTGAGTAGTCATGGTGTAAGAGGAAGGAGAGGAGTGAGTAGACATGGTGTAAGAGGAAGGACAGGAGTGAGTAGACATGGTGTAAGAGGAAGGAGAGGAGTGAGTAGACATGGTGTAAGAGGAAGGAGAGGAGTGAGTAGACATGGTGTAAGAGGAAGGAGAGGAGTGAGTAGACATGGTGTAAGAGGAAGGAGAGGAGTGAGTAGTCATGGTGTAAGAGGAAGGAGAGGAGTGAGTAGTCATGGTGTAAGAGGAAGGAGAGGAGTGAGTAGACATGGTGTAAGAGGAAGGAGAGGAGTGAGTAGACATGGTGTAAGAGGAAGGAGAGGAGTGAGTAGTCATGGTGTAAGAGGAAGGAGAGGAGTGAGTAGTCATGGTGTAAGAGGAAGGAGAGGAGTGAGTAGTCATGGTGTAAGAGGAAGGAGAGGAGTGAGTAGACATGGTGTAAGAGGAAGGATAGGAGTGAGTAGTCATGGTGTAAGAGGAAGGAGAGGAGTGAGTAGACATGGTGTAAGAGGAAGGACAGGAGTGAGTAGACATGGTGTAAGAGGAAGGAGAGGAGTGAGTAGACATGGTGTAAGAGGAAGGAGAGGAGTGAGTAGACATGGTGTAAGAGGAAGGAGAGGAGTGAGTAGACATGGTGTAAGAGGAAGGAGAGGAGTGAGTAGACATGGTGTAAGAGGAAGGAGAGGAGTGAGTAGACATGGTGTAAGAGGAAGGAGAGGAGTGAGTAGACATGGTGTAAGAGGAAGGAGAGGAGTGAATAGTCATGGTGTAAGAGGAAGGAGAGGAGTGAGTAGACATGGTGTAAGAGGAAGGAGAGGAGTGAGTAGACATGGTGTAAGAGGAAGGAGAGGAGTGAGTAGTCATGGTGTAAGAGGAAGGAGAGGAGTGAGTAGACATGGTGTAAGAGGAAGGAGAGGAGTGAGTAGACATGGTGTAAGAGGAAGGAGAGGAGTGAGTAGTCATGGTGTAAGAGGAAGGAGAGGAGTGAGTAGACATGGTGTAAGAGGAAGGAGAGGAGTGAGTAGACATGGTGTAAGAGGAAGGAGAGGAGTGAGTAGACATGGTGTAAGAGGAAGGAGAGGAGTGAGTAGACATGGTGTAAGAGGAAGGAGAGGAGTGAGTAGACATGGTGTAAGAGGAAGGAGAGGAGTGAGTAGTCATGGTGTAAGAGGAAGGAGAGGAGTGAGTAGACATGGTGTAAGAGGAAGGAGAGGAGTGAGTAGTCATGGTGTAAGAGGAAGGAGAGGAGTGAGTAGACATGGTGTAAGAGGAAGGAGAGGAGTGAGTAGACATGGTGTAAGAGGAAGGAGAGGAGTGAGTAGACATGGTGTAAGAGGAAGGACAGGAGTGAGTAGACATGGTGTAAGAGGAAGGAGAGGAGTGAGTAGACATGGTGTAAGAGGAAGGAGAGGAGTGAGTAGTCATGGTGTAAGAGGAAGGAGAGGAGTGAGTAGACATGGTGTAAGAGGAAGGAGAGGAGTGAGTAGACATGGTGTAAGAGGAAGGAGAGGAGTGAGTAGTCATGGTGTAAGAGGAAGGAGAGGAGTGAGTAGACATGGTGTAAGAGGAAGGACAGGAGTGAGTAGACATGGTGTAAGAGGAAGGAGAGGAGTGAGTAGACATGGTGTAAGAGGAAGGAGAGGAGTGAGTAGACATGGTGTAAGAGGAAGGAGAGGAGTGAGTAGACATGGTGTAAGAGGAAGGAGAGGAGTGAGTAGACATGGTGTAAGAGGAAGGAGAGGAGTGAGTAGACATGGTGTAAGAGGAAGGAGAGGAGTGAGTAGACATGGTGTAAGAGGAAGGAGAGGAGTGAGTAGTCATGGTGTAAGAGGAAGGAGAGGAGTGAGTAGACATGGTGTAAGAGGAAGGAGAGGAGTGAGTAGACATGGTGTAAGAGGAAGGAGAGGAGTGAGTAGTCATGGTGTAAGAGGAAGGAGAGGAGTGAGTAGACATGGTGTAAGAGGAAGGAGAGGAGTGAGTAGACATGGTGTTAAGAGGAAGGAGAGGAGTGAGTAGACCTGGTGTAAGAGGAAGGAGAGGAGTGAGTAGACATGGTGTAAGAGGAAGGAGAGGAGTGAGTAGACCTGGTGTAAGAGGAAGGAGAGGAGTGAGTAGACATGGTGTAAGAGGAAGGAGAGGAGTGAGTAGTCATGGTGTAAGAGGAAGGAGAGGAGTGAGTAGTCATGGTGTAAGAGGAAGGAGAGGAGTGAGTAGACATGGTGTAAGAGGAAGGAGAGGAGTGAGTAGACATGGTGTAAGAGGAAGGAGAGGAGTGAGTAGACATGGTGTAAGAGGAAGGAGAGGAGTGAGTAGTCATGGTGTAAGAGGAAGGAGAGGAGTGAGTAGACATGGTGTAAGAGGAAGGAGAGGAGTGAGTAGACATGGTGTAAGAGGAAGGAGAGGAGTGAGTAGTCATGGTGTAAGAGGAAGGAGAGGAGTGAGTAGACATGGTGTAAGAGGAAGGAGAGGAGTGAGTAGACATGGTGTAAGAGGAAGGAGAGGAGTGAGTAGACATGGTGTAAGAGGAAGGAGAGGAGTGAGTAGACATGGTGTAAGAGGAAGGAGAGGAGTGAGTAGACATGGTGTAAGAGGAAGGAGAGGAGTGAGTAGACATGGTGTAAGAGGAAGGAGAGGAGTGAGTAGACATGGTGTAAGAGGAAGGAGAGGAGTGAGTAGTCATGGTGTAAGAGGAAGGAGAGGAGTGAGTAGACATGGTGTAAGAGGAAGGACAGGAGTGAGTAGACATGGTGTAAGAGGAAGGAGAGGAGTGAGTAGACATGGTGTAAGAGGAAGGAGAGGAGTGAGTAGACATGGTGTAAGAGGAAGGAGAGGAGTGAGTAGTCATGGTGTAAGAGGAAGGAGAGGAGTGAGTAGACATGGTGTAAGAGGAAGGATAGGAGTGAGTAGTCATGGTGTAAGAGGAAGGAGAGGAGTGAGTAGACATGGTGTAAGAGGAAGGACAGGAGTGAGTAGACATGGTGTAAGAGGAAGGAGAGGAGTGAGTAGACATGGTGTAAGAGGAAGGAGAGGAGTGAGTAGACATGGTGTAAGAGGAAGGAGAGGAGTGAGTAGACATGGTGTAAGAGGAAGGAGAGGAGTGAGTAGTCATGGTGTAAGAGGAAGGAGAGGAGTGAGTAGTCATGGTGTAAGAGGAAGGAGAGGAGTGAGTAGACATGGTGTAAGAGGAAGGAGAGGAGTGAGTAGACATGGTGTAAGAGGAAGGAGAGGAGTGAGTAGTCATGGTGTAAGAGGAAGGAGAGGAGTGAGTAGTCATGGTGTAAGAGGAAGGAGAGGAGTGAGTAGTCATGGTGTAAGAGGAAGGAGAGGAGTGAGTAGACATGGTGTAAGAGGAAGGATAGGAGTGAGTAGTCATGGTGTAAGAGGAAGGAGAGGAGTGAGTAGACATGGTGTAAGAGGAAGGACAGGAGTGAGTAGACATGGTGTAAGAGGAAGGAGAGGAGTGAGTAGACATGGTGTAAGAGGAAGGAGAGGAGTGAGTAGACATGGTGTAAGAGGAAGGAGAGGAGTGAGTAGACATGGTGTAAGAGGAAGGAGAGGAGTGAGTAGACATGGTGTAAGAGGAAGGAGAGGAGTGAGTAGACATGGTGTAAGAGGAAGGAGAGGAGTGAGTAGACATGGTGTAAGAGGAAGGAGAGGAGTGAATAGTCATGGTGTAAGAGGAAGGAGAGGAGTGAGTAGACATGGTGTAAGAGGAAGGAGAGGAGTGAGTAGACATGGTGTAAGAGGAAGGAGAGGAGTGAGTAGTCATGGTGTAAGAGGAAGGAGAGGAGTGAGTAGACATGGTGTAAGAGGAAGGAGAGGAGTGAGTAGACATGGTGTAAGAGGAAGGAGAGGAGTGAGTAGTCATGGTGTAAGAGGAAGGAGAGGAGTGAGTAGACATGGTGTAAGAGGAAGGAGAGGAGTGAGTAGACATGGTGTAAGAGGAAGGAGAGGAGTGAGTAGACATGGTGTAAGAGGAAGGAGAGGAGTGAGTAGACATGGTGTAAGAGGAAGGAGAGGAGTGAGTAGACATGGTGTAAGAGGAAGGAGAGGAGTGAGTAGTCATGGTGTAAGAGGAAGGAGAGGAGTGAGTAGACATGGTGTAAGAGGAAGGAGAGGAGTGAGTAGTCATGGTGTAAGAGGAAGGAGAGGAGTGAGTAGACATGGTGTAAGAGGAAGGAGAGGAGTGAGTAGACATGGTGTAAGAGGAAGGAGAGGAGTGAGTAGACATGGTGTAAGAGGAAGGACAGGAGTGAGTAGACATGGTGTAAGAGGAAGGAGAGGAGTGAGTAGACATGGTGTAAGAGGAAGGAGAGGAGTGAGTAGTCATGGTGTAAGAGGAAGGAGAGGAGTGAGTAGACATGGTGTAAGAGGAAGGAGAGGAGTGAGTAGACATGGTGTAAGAGGAAGGAGAGGAGTGAGTAGTCATGGTGTAAGAGGAAGGAGAGGAGTGAGTAGACATGGTGTAAGAGGAAGGACAGGAGTGAGTAGACATGGTGTAAGAGGAAGGAGAGGAGTGAGTAGACATGGTGTAAGAGGAAGGAGAGGAGTGAGTAGACATGGTGTAAGAGGAAGGAGAGGAGTGAGTAGACATGGTGTAAGAGGAAGGAGAGGAGTGAGTAGACATGGTGTAAGAGGAAGGAGAGGAGTGAGTAGACATGGTGTAAGAGGAAGGAGAGGAGTGAGTAGACATGGTGTAAGAGGAAGGAGAGGAGTGAGTAGTCATGGTGTAAGAGGAAGGAGAGGAGTGAGTAGACATGGTGTAAGAGGAAGGAGAGGAGTGAGTAGACATGGTGTAAGAGGAAGGAGAGGAGTGAGTAGTCATGGTGTAAGAGGAAGGAGAGGAGTGAGTAGACATGGTGTAAGAGGAAGGAGAGGAGTGAGTAGACATGGTGTTAAGAGGAAGGAGAGGAGTGAGTAGACCTGGTGTAAGAGGAAGGAGAGGAGTGAGTAGACATGGTGTAAGAGGAAGGAGAGGAGTGAGTAGACCTGGTGTAAGAGGAAGGAGAGGAGTGAGTAGACATGGTGTAAGAGGAAGGAGAGGAGTGAGTAGTCATGGTGTAAGAGGAAGGAGAGGAGTGAGTAGTCATGGTGTAAGAGGAAGGAGAGGAGTGAGTAGACATGGTGTAAGAGGAAGGAGAGGAGTGAGTAGACATGGTGTAAGAGGAAGGAGAGGAGTGAGTAGACATGGTGTAAGAGGAAGGAGAGGAGTGAGTAGTCATGGTGTAAGAGGAAGGAGAGGAGTGAGTAGACATGGTGTAAGAGGAAGGAGAGGAGTGAGTAGACATGGTGTAAGAGGAAGGAGAGGAGTGAGTAGTCATGGTGTAAGAGGAAGGAGAGGAGTGAGTAGACATGGTGTAAGAGGAAGGAGAGGAGTGAGTAGTCATGGTGTAAGAGGAAGGAGAGGAGTGAGTAGACATGGTGTAAGAGGAAGGAGAGGAGTGAGTAGACATGGTGTAAGAGGAAGGAGAGGAGTGAGTAGACATGGTGTAAGAGGAAGGAGAGGAGTGAGTAGACATGGTGTAAGAGGAAGGAGAGGAGTGAGTAGACATGGTGTAAGAGGAAGGAGAGGAGTGAGTAGACATGGTGTAAGAGGAAGGAGAGGAGTGAGTAGACATGGTGTAAGAGGAAGGAGAGGAGTGAGTAGACATGGTGTAAGAGGAAGGAGAGGAGTGAGTAGTCATGGTGTAAGAGGAAGGAGAGGAGTGAGTAGACATGGTGTAAGAGGAAGGAGAGGAGTGAGTAGTCATGGTGTAAGAGGAAGGAGAGGAGTGAGTAGACATGGTGTAAGAGGAAGGAGAGGAGTGAGTAGACATGGTGTAAGAGGAAGGAGAGGAGTGAGTAGTCATGGTGTAAGAGGAAGGAGAGGAGTGAGTAGACATGGTGTAAGAGGAAGGATAGGAGTGAGTAGTCATGGTGTAAGAGGAAGGAGAGGAGTGAGTAGACATGGTGTAAGAGGAAGGACAGGAGTGAGTAGACATGGTGTAAGAGGAAGGAGAGGAGTGAGTAGACATGGTGTAAGAGGAAGGAGAGGAGTGAGTAGACATGGTGTAAGAGGAAGGAGAGGAGTGAGTAGACATGGTGTAAGAGGAAGGAGAGGAGTGAGTAGACATGGTGTAAGAGGAAGGAGAGGAGTGAGTAGACATGGTGTAAGAGGAAGGAGAGGAGTGAGTAGACATGGTGTAAGAGGAAGGAGAGGAGTGAGTAGTCATGGTGTAAGAGGAAGGAGAGGAGTGAGTAGTCATGGTGTAAGAGGAATGAGAGGAGTGAGTAGACATGGTGTAAGAGGAAGGAGAGGAGTGAGTAGGCATGGTGTAAGAGGAAGGAGAGGAGTGAGTAGACATGGTGTAAGAGGAAGGAGAGGAGTGAGTAGTCATGGTGTAAGAGGAATGAGAGGAGTGAGTAGACATGGTGTAAGAGGAAGGAGAGGAGTGAGTAGACATGGTGTAAGAGGAAGGAGAGGAGTGAGTAGACATGGTGTAAGAGGAAGGAGAGGAGTGAGTAGTCATGGTGTAAGAGGAAGGAGAGGAGTGAGTAGACATGGTGTAGGAGGAAGGAGAGGAGTGAGTAGTCATGGTGTAAGAGGAAGGAGAGGAGTGAGTAGACATGGTGTAAGAGGAAGGAGAGGAGTGAGTAGACATGGTGTAAGAGGAAGGAGAGGAGTGAGTAGACATGGTGTAAGAGGAAGGAGAGGAGTGAGTAGACATGGTGTAAGAGGAAGGAGAGGAGTGAGTAGACATGGTGTAAGAGGAAGGAGAGGAGTGAGTAGACATGGTGTAAGAGGAAGGAGAGGAGTGAGTAGTCATGGTGTAAGAGGAAGGAGAGGAGTGAGTAGACATGGTGTAAGAGGAAGGAGAGGAGTGAGTAGTCATGGTGTAAGAGGAATGAGAGGAGTGAGTAGACATGGTGTAAGAGGAAGGAGAGGAGTGAGTAGGCATGGTGTAAGAGGAAGGAGAGGAGTGAGTAGACATGGTGTAAGAGGAAGGAGAGGAGTGAGTAGTCATGGTGTAAGAGGAATGAGAGGAGTGAGTAGACATGGTGTAAGAGGAAGGAGAGGAGTGAGTAGACATGGTGTAAGAGGAAGGAGAGGAGTGAGTAGACATGGTGTAAGAGGAAGGAGAGGAGTGAGTAGTCATGGTGTAAGAGGAAGGAGAGGAGTGAGTAGACATGGTGTAGGAGGAAGGAGAGGAGTGAGTAGTCATGGTGTAAGAGGAAGGAGAGGAGTGAGTAGACATGGTGTAAGAGGAAGGAGAGGAGTGAGTAGACATGGTGTAAGAGGAAGGAGAGGAGTGAGTAGACATGGTGTAAGAGGAAGGAGAGGAGTGAGTAGACATGGTGTAAGAGGAAGGAGAGGAGTGAGTAGACATGGTGTAAGAGGAAGGAGAGGAGTGAGTAGACATGGTGTAAGAGGAAGGAGAGGAGTGAGTAGACATGGTGTAAGAGGAAGGAGAGGAGTGAGTAGACATGGTGTAAGAGGAAGGAGAGGAGTGAGTAGTCATGGTGTAAGAGGAAGGAGAGGAGTGAGTAGACATGGTGTAAGAGGAAGGAGAGGAGTGAGTAGTCATGGTGTAAGAGGAAGGAGAGGAGTGAGTAGACATGGTGTAAGAGGAAGGAGAGGAGTGAGTAGACATGGTGTAAGAGGAAGGAGAGGAGTGAGTAGTCATGGTGTAAGAGGAAGGAGAGGAGTGAGTAGACATGGTGTAAGAGGAAGGATAGGAGTGAGTAGTCATGGTGTAAGAGGAAGGAGAGGAGTGAGTAGACATGGTGTAAGAGGAAGGACAGGAGTGAGTAGACATGGTGTAAGAGGAAGGAGAGGAGTGAGTAGACATGGTGTAAGAGGAAGGAGAGGAGTGAGTAGACATGGTGTAAGAGGAAGGAGAGGAGTGAGTAGACATGGTGTAAGAGGAAGGAGAGGAGTGAGTAGACATGGTGTAAGAGGAAGGAGAGGAGTGAGTAGACATGGTGTAAGAGGAAGGAGAGGAGTGAGTAGACATGGTGTAAGAGGAAGGAGAGGAGTGAGTAGTCATGGTGTAAGAGGAAGGAGAGGAGTGAGTAGTCATGGTGTAAGAGGAATGAGAGGAGTGAGTAGACATGGTGTAAGAGGAAGGAGAGGAGTGAGTAGGCATGGTGTAAGAGGAAGGAGAGGAGTGAGTAGACATGGTGTAAGAGGAAGGAGAGGAGTGAGTAGTCATGGTGTAAGAGGAATGAGAGGAGTGAGTAGACATGGTGTAAGAGGAAGGAGAGGAGTGAGTAGACATGGTGTAAGAGGAAGGAGAGGAGTGAGTAGACATGGTGTAAGAGGAAGGAGAGGAGTGAGTAGTCATGGTGTAAGAGGAAGGAGAGGAGTGAGTAGACATGGTGTAGGAGGAAGGAGAGGAGTGAGTAGACATGGTGTAAGAGGAAGGAGAGGAGTGAGTAGTCATGGTGTAAGAGGAAGGAGAGGAGTGAGTAGACATGGTGTAAGAGGAAGGAGAGGAGTGAGTAGTCATGGTGTAAGAGGAATGAGAGGAGTGAGTAGACATGGTGTAAGAGGAAGGAGAGGAGTGAGTAGTCATGGTGTAAGAGGAAGGAGAGGAGTGAGTAGACATGGTGTAAGAGGAAGGAGAGGAGTGAGTAGTCATGGTGTAAGAGGAATGAGAGGAGTGAGTAGACATGGTGTAAGAGGAAGGAGAGGAGTGAGTAGACATGGTGTAAGAGGAAGGAGAGGAGTGAGTAGACATGGTGTAAGAGGAAGGAGAGGAGTGAGTAGTCATGGTGTAAGAGGAAGGAGAGGAGTGAGTAGACATGGTGTAAGAGGAAGGAGAGGAGTGAGTAGTCATGGTGTAAGAGGAAGGAGAGGAGTGAGTAGTCATGGTGTAAGAGGAAGGAGAGGAGTGAGTAGACATGGTGTAAGAGGAAGGATAGGAGTGAGTAGTCATGGTGTAAGAGGAAGGAGAGGAGTGAGTAGACATGGTGTAAGAGGAAGGAGAGGAGTGAGTAGTCATGGTGTAAGAGGAAGGAGAGGAGTGAGTAGACATGGTGTAAGAGGAAGGAGAGGAGTGAGTAGTCATGGTGTAAGAGGAAGGAGAGGAGTGTACTTGAGTCTGTTGAGGGAGGGAGCGTTCTTCCAGGTGGGGTGGAGCTGCTCCGAGCTGATCACCTGACCTTTCTTCACGGCAAAGCCCAGGCGGCAGTACATGGACACGGCATTCTGGGAAATAAATAGAGTTGCCATGAACACTGAACAGGTGCAATAGCACCATCTGTTGGAGCAGTTCTCTGGGTCCATCCCTGAAAGTCTTCCTGCTCTTCACAGAGGAATCCAACCCTTATCCACAAGAACCAAATCTAATCCATTCTAAAAGTATTGATCTTGGATGGAGAATCGTTTTGAATCGAGAATCGATTCTGAATCGAATCGTTAACCCCAAGAATTAAAATCGATTCAAAAGAGTACTGATTTTGGATTGAGAATCGTTTTCAATAAAGAATTGATTCTGAATCATGTTGTTACTTACAAGAATGTAATCAAATAGATTCTAAAAGTATTGATTTTGGATTGAGAATTGATTCAAAGTCGAATCGTTTACCCCTAGAATCAAATGGATTAAAAAAAGTATTGATTTTATATGGAGAATCCTTTGAATGTAAAGTGTAAGACTTCAAGTGTTTCCTGCTGTTTAAAGCTTTGAACTGGAAGTACAAGGGCTGTTCCCTCTTCTAGCCATCCATAACGGTTCTGCTTGTGTGGATTCTTCATTCATGGCTCCAAGCGACCTTGGTAAGTTCTACAATAGAACTACAACAACTCTTAGGAGTCTTTCCATGAGCGACCTTGGTAAGTTCTACAATATAACTGCAACAACTCTTAGGAGTCTTTCCATGAGCGACCTTGGTAAGTTCTACAATAGAACTACAACAACTCTTAGGATGTTTCTAAGAGTCTTTACGTGCTAGTTCTACTCCCGTTTCATTCCAGTGATGTTTGGAGGCAGAGAAGAAGGAAGAAGGAGGTCCTCACCTTCACCAGGTCCAGGTCTATCTCCAACACGTTGGCCAGCTGGCAGGGACAGAGGACAAGGAGCAGGTTAGAAACCAGGACATGGTCCACCAGCGAGGTGCAAGCCAAGCTACCTCTGCTACGTTGGTCTGCTCGTCGATGGACACGAAGATCTTGTAGAGCAGAGTCTCAAAGTAGTCGCCCTGCACCCGGTTCATCACAAAACCCTCCAGCGGCGGCACTGTGCACACCAGCAGTCACACACGCCTTAGCACCACAAACACTTCATTCATCCCCCAGGGGAAATTAACATCTTCAGCGCTATCCCATTCAAGTGCAGACACACATTACAGGGAGACAGAACAGGATCAAACATTACAGGGAGACAGAACAGGATCAAACATTACAGGGAGACAGAACAGGATCAAACATTACAGGGAGACAGAACAGGATCAAACATTACAGGGAGACAGAACAGGATCAAACATTACAGGGAGACAGAACAGGTTCAAACATTACAGGGAGACACAACAGGATCAAACATTACAGGGAGACAGAACAGGATCAAACATTACAGGGAGACAGAACAGGTTCAAACATTACAGGGAGACACAACAGGATCAAACATTACAGGGAGACAGAACAGGATCAAACATTACAGGGAGACAGAACAGGTTCAAACATTACAGGGAGACACAACAGGATCAAACATTACAGGGAGACAGAACAGGATCAAACATTACAGGGAGACAGAACAGGATCAAACATTACAGGGGGACAGAACAGGATCAAACATTACAGGGAAACAGAACAGGATCAAACATTACGGGGAGACAGAACAGGATCAAACATTACAGGGAGACAGAACAGGATCAAACATTACAGGGAGACAGAACAGGATCAAACATTACAGGGAGACAGAACAGGATCAAACATTACAGGGAGACAGAACAGGATCAAACATTACAGGGAGACAGAACAGGATCAAACATTACAGGGAGACAGAACAGGATCAAACATTACAGGGAGACAGAACAGGATCAAACATTACAGGGAGACAGAACAGGATCAAACATTACAGGGAAACAGAACAGGATCAAACATTACGGGGAGACAGAACAGGATCAAACATTACAGGGAGACAGAACAGGATCAAACATTACAGGGAGACAGAACAGGATCAAACATTACAGGGAGACAGAACAGGATCAAACATTACAGGGAGACAGAACAGGATCAAACATTACAGGGAGACAGAACAGGATCAAACACTACAGGGAGACAGAACAAGATCAAACATTACAGGGAGACAGAACAGGATCAAACATTACAGGGAGACAGAACAGGATCAAACATTACAGGGAAACAGAACAGGATCAAACATTACGGGGAGACAGAACAGGATCAAACATTACAGGGAGACAGAACAGGATCAAACATTACAGGGAGACAGAACAGGATCAAACATTACAGGGAGACAGAACAGGATCAAACATTACAGGGAGACGGAACAGGATCAAACATTACAGGGAGACAGAACAGGATCAAACATTACAGGGAGACAGAACAGGATCAAACACTACAGGGAGACAGAACAGGATCAAACATTACGGGGAAACAGAACAGGATCAAACATTACGGGGAGACAGAACAGGATCAAACATTACAGGGAGACAGAACAGGATCAAACATTACAGGGAGACAGAACAGGATCAAACATTACAGGGAGACAGAACAGGATCAAACATTACAGGGAGACAGAACAGGATCAAACATTACAGGGAGACAGAACAGGATCAAACATTACAGGGAGACAGAACAGGATCAAACATTACAGGGAGACAGAACAGGATCGCTGACGGTTTTGCCAACTTCCGGCGCCCCTTACAAAAAAGGTGAGATAAAGGTAAACAATGGGGCGGGCAGGGGGGTGAGAAAATAAAAAATAAAAAAATGAAATAAAATAAATCGGTCTAAGCCTGGGCCCCCAGGGAGGGGATCCAAGGGCCATGCTAACATTTTGTAAGTTTACACCTACTAATCATGGATTTTGATACTTGGCGCCATCTTGAAAGTCTGCTAACATCTCCTATATTAGCATTTGTGACATTTTGTGCTAGTTTATTTTTTACCTACTTCTGTATGTTCAAACCTACAAATCATAGATTTTGGAAGTATATCAACGTCTCTTACTGTATATTAGAATTAACATTAGCATGCTAACGTTTTATGCTAGGTTTTTAGCTATATTTGTATGTTTACACACAAAAATTGTGCATCTTAATTCTTGCCATCACCTTAGAAGTAAGCAAACTTGTCCTATGTTAACATGCTAACATTGTATGCTAGCTTGGTTGCTAATTGTGCATGTTTATGCTTACAAAATGTGCACTTTGATATTTCCTTTTATCCTGTCAAGTGCTAGCATGACAAAGTTAGCATCCTAACATTTTATGCCAGCTTTGTTGCTAACTGTGCATGTTTATGCCTACAAATAGTGCACTTTGATATTTCCTTTTATCCTGTCAAGGGCTGGCATGATAAAGTTAGCATCCTAACATTTTATGCCAGCTTTGTTGCTAATTGTGAATGTTTATGCCTACAAAAAGCGCACGTTGATATTCCCTCTCATTTGGTCATGAGCTAGCATGATAAAGTTAGCATGCTAAGAGTTAGAATCACTGTTTTATGTTATAGCGAGTTATATAGCATAGATTAAATAATACCTATGCTGAATACAATATTTGCTTGCTATTGTGATTTCAAGCGAGTAGGATAGGATAATATGGGTTGCCCACATATGCAGTCCTCTCCAAGGTTTCTCATAGTCATCATTGTCACTGTCATTGACGTCCCACTGGGGTGAGTTTTCATCGACCTTATGTGGGCTCTACCGAGGATGTCGTTGTGGTTTGTGCAGCCCTTTGAGACACTGGTGACTTAGGGCTATATAAATAAACATTGATTGATTTTATGCTAGTGTTTTAACTAACTTTGTATGCTTTAACCAACATAAATCCTCTTTTTTGATACTTGACGGCATCTTGGAAGTATGCTAATGTCTCTCACTTTAGCATGCTAATGTTTTACGTTAACTTTTTCACAAATTTTGTAGGTTTACGCCTACAAAAAGTACATGTTGGTACTTCTTCTTTTCTGGTTATGTGCTAGCATGCTAGCTTTTTAAGTCATTTTGTCTGTTTTAGCCCAAAAATCATGCTTTTTGATGCTTGCTGCCACCTCGGTAGGATACCAAGGTCTCTTCTAGTAGCATGCTAACATTTCATGGTAGCTTTGAATGCTAATAACGGCGATGCAGCCCAGCATGAGAATGTGTGTTGGCATGCGTGGCATGGAGGACAGTACCGGAGATACAGCTGTCGTCTGAGATGGGAACATCCAGGTAGATGAAGCCGCGGTTGTACAGACCTGAGGACAGACATGAGCTATGTTGAGGTGACAACAGTGCAACACAACAACATGCTTTCCACTCACTTAAGCCCACGTTGTACTCCATTGATCCAGCCAGCTGAGGGCCAGAATCAATCATCTTATCGATAGCTTTCTTCTCGGCTGGAGAGCAGCACTGCACACACACACACACACACACACACACACACACACACACACACACACACACACACAGGTTACATTCTAGATGCACCTGGAAGGTGTCGGAGAGTCCATGTTCTCACCCTGATGTCATCCTCCGTGATGTAGCCCGACTGGGCCACCCACCAGGGCTCCACTGAGATCTCCACAGGTTTGGCTGGTAGAAGATCCCGGGCCGATTTCCTGCGGAAGAATTTCTGACAAGAGGAGTGGGTTCATGTCAATACCTCCTCCCACCACTAGATGGCACACTTTCATTACATAACACTGTCATAGCACACCATCAGGGGCGTCCTTACTTTTACACTTGGGGATTATTGGGAGAAAAACATTTGGCCAAAGGCTGACTGCATGTAAAGTGTATACATATATATATATATACATATACATATATATATATATATATATACATATATATATATATATATATATATATATATATATATATATATATATATATATATATATATACAAACATACACACATATATATACACACACATATGTACACACACATATATGTTACACATATAGTGAAGTGAATTATATTTATATAGCGCTTTTCTCTAGTGACTCAAAGTGCTTTACATAGTGACACCCAATATCTAAGTTACATTTAAAGCAGTGTGGGTGGCACTGGGAGCAGGTGGGTAAAGTGTCTTGCCCAAGGACACAACGGCAGTAACTAGGATGACGGCAGCGGGAATCGAACCTGCAACCCTCAAGTTGCTGGCACGGCCACTCTACCAACCGAGCTATTCATACAAACATACATATATACACACACATATATACATACATATACATATATGTATATGTATATATATAGCTACACACATATATACATGTGCAACACATATAAGTGTTTTGCATGTTTCCCATCATGCATTGCAAGGGATTTAAATGGCTGTCATTGTGAATGATGTGTTGTGCTCTGACATGTTTGATAACACCCCCAAGTTGAGTGAGCAGGTTGTCTTATGTGTGTGTGTTAGTTTGGACTGGGCCATATATATAAATGCTGTGCTGTGTCCACGTCAAAGTGCTGTTCATGGTCATTAAACTGATGAAGTCATGTTGTCAGCAATTATACTGACAGATGTTTAACACTGTTACAGTCTGGTGGTCCAATATCAAGACAGGACTAGAGTTTGGACAGTCTGCACTGGTTCTGGACTCACCTTAGAGACAGGACAGTAGTTTGGACACCCTGCACTGGTTCTGGACTCACCTTAGAGAGAGGACAGTAGTTTGGACAGCCTGCACTGGTTCTGGACTCACCTTAGAGAGAGGACCGTAGTTTGGACAGCCTGCACTGGTTCTGGACTCACCTTAGAGACAGGACAGTAGTTTGGACCGCCTGCACTGATTCTGGTCTCACCTTAGAGACAGGACCATAGTTTGGACAGCCTGCACTGGTTCTGGACTCACCTTAGAGACAGGACCGTAGTTTGGACAGCCTGCACTGATTCTGGTCTCACCTTAGAGACAGGACCATAGTTTGGACACCCTGCACTGGTTCTGGACTCACCTTAGAGACAGGACCGTAGTTTGGACAGCCTGCACTGGTTCTGGACTCACCTTAGAGACAGGACAGTAGTTTGGACCGCCTGCACTGATTCTGGTCTCACCTTAGAGACAGGACCGTAGTTTGGACAGCCTGCACTGGTTCTGGTCTCACCTTAGAGACAGGACCGTAGTTTGGACAGCCAGCACTGGTTCTGGACTCACCTTAGAGACAGGACAGTAGTTTGGACCGCCTGCACTGATTCTGGTCTCACCTTAGAGACAGGACCATAGTTTGGACAGCCTGCACTGGTTCTGGACTCACCTTAGAGACAGGACCGTAGTTTGGACAGCCTGCACTGGTTCTGGTCTCACCTTAGAGACAGGACCGTAGTTTGGACAGCCAGCACTGGTTCTGGACTCACCTTAGAGACAGGACAGTAATTTGGACCGCCTGCACTGATTCTGGTCTCACCTTAGAGACAGGACCATAGTTTGGACAGCCTGCACTGGTTCTGGTCTCACCTTAGAGACAGGACCATAGTTTGGACCGCCTGCACTGGTTCTGGACTCACCTTAGAGACAGGACCGTAGTTTGGACAGCCAGCACTGGTTCTGGACTCACCTTAGAGACAGGACAGTAGTTTGGACCGCCTGCACTGATTCTGGACTCACCTTAGAGACAGGACCATAGTTTGGACAGCCTGCACTGGTTCTGGACTCACCTTAGAGACAGGACCGTAGTTTGGACAGCCTGCACTGGTTCTGGACTCACCTTAGAGGAGCGGCACTGGTTCATCAGGTCGATGTACTGGTTCTGGACTCACCTTAGAGACAGGACAGTAGTTTGGACAGCCAGCACTGGTTCTGGACTCACCTTAGAGACAGGACAGTAATTTGGACCGCCTGCACTGATTCTGGTCTCACCTTAGAGACAGGACCATAGTTTGGACAGCCTGCACTGGTTCTGGTCTCACCTTAGAGACAGGACCATAGTTTGGACCGCCTGCACTGGTTCTGGACTCACCTTAGAGACAGGACCGTAGTTTGGACAGCCAGCACTGGTTCTGGACTCACCTTAGAGACAGGACAGTAGTTTGGACCGCCTGCACTGATTCTGGACTCACCTTAGAGACAGGACCATAGTTTGGACAGCCTGCACTGGTTCTGGACTCACCTTAGAGACAGGACCGTAGTTTGGACAGCCTGCACTGGTTCTGGACTCACCTTAGAGGAGCGGCACTGGTTCATCAGGTCGATGTACTGGTTCCTGCCGATGCCCAGCAGCCTCAGACCTGCAAAGTAATGGCAGCAGTGAGATAGTCCAGTGAACACAATGCCTCGAGGTGGCGCTGGTGCCCGTTAAAAAGTGTCCGTACTGTAAGTCAGCACATGCAAGTAGAAGTACAAGTCAATATATTTACATTAAAGGACTTTCATGGTACTATAGTTTTTTTTACTGTACAATTTTAAAGACTGACATTTTTCAAAATGTTCTTTTCCATGTTTCTGATCAAATGTAGAGTAGAGATGCATGTTAGAACCGGCCTGGAAAGCACTTAGTTTTGTGTCTAACTGCACTCAAATCATCACATTCTGCCTCTGAAATCCACGTTTCTTCCTAGTGAAGTGAATTATATTTATATAGTGTTTTTCTCTTTGCGTAGTGAAAGCCAATATCTAAGTTCCATTTAAACCCATGTGGTGGATCAAGTGTCTTGGCCAAGTTTTCTAGCCGTCCATTGCGTTTCTACTCATATTAGTTCTTCATTCGTCACTCCAAGCAAGGTTTGTCAGTTATACAATATAACTAAAACTATTCTTACTTACTAAAGTGTCCCATGTGTGATGTCTGCAGGAGTGTTGTCATGCATATTTGTACTCAAGCTAGCGTTATTAGCATTAGCTAATAAGATAAGACATTAAAATGTCTGTGTTGGTATTATTAACTTACATTCTTTTTGTATTGTTTTCACTTTCACAAATTCCTCACTAAATTCACCAAAATACAAAGTTTTTTTTTTGGTTTGTTTTCATGATCTTTGGATGTATTTGTTTGGTTTGTATGCCTGTGACCCTGGACTACCTGTGAAGTGAGACTACTTGTTATGTTGAAGGGGGCAGGAAATATAAGATGTTCCTTCTCAAGCACAGGTGTGTAAATGTGTGTTTAGTTGCTAAAGTTGAATTGCTCAAAAATGCACATCAATGAAGGAGGTAAGTAAATAAATGAAAAGGAAATGTCAGCGGGGAGTTATTGAGTCTGTTTAGCTGATTGGAGAGCTAGCTTGCGCAGCTAGTGGCTCCATGACCAAGACTGACATTTTGTTTGATCAGCCCTTTTACTGCCTTGTGTTACAGCAGGGGTCACCAACGCGGGCACCAGGTCGCCCGTAAGGACCAGATGAGTCGCCCGCTGGCCTGTTCTAAAAATAGCTCAAATAGCAGCACTTACCAGTGAGCTGCCTCTATTTTTTAAATTGTATTTATTTACTAGCAAGCTGGTCTCGCTTTGCTGGACATTTTTAATTCTAAGAGAGACAAAACTCAAATAGAATTTGAAAATCCAAGAAAATATTTGAAAGACTTGGTCTTCACTTGTTTAAATAAATTCATTTATTTTTTTACTTTGCTTCTTATAACTTTCAGAAAGACAATTTTTAAAGAAAAAATACAACCTTAAAAATGATTTTGGGATTTTAAACACATATACCTTTTTACCTTTTAAATTCCTTCCTCTTCTTTCCTGACAATTTAAATCAATGTTCAAGTATTTTTTTTTTTATTGTAAAGAATAATAAATACATTTTAATTTCAGTCTTCAGTTTAGCTTCTGTTTTTTCGACAAAGAATATTTGTGAAATATTTCTTCAAACTTATGATTAAAATTCACAAAAATATTTGGCAAATCTAGAAAATCTGTAGAATCAAATTTAAATCTTATTTCAAAGTCTTTTGAATTTATTTTAAAAATTTTGTCCTGGAAAATCTAGAAGAAATAATGATTTGTCCTTGTTAGAAATATAGCTCGGTCCAATTTGTTATATATTCTAACAAAGTGCAGATTGGATTTGAACCTATTTAAAACATGTCATCAAAATTCTAAAATTAATCTTAATCAGGAAAAATGGCTAATGATGTTCCATAAATTCTTTTTTTAATTGTTTCAAAAAGATTCGACTTAGCTAGTTTTTCTCTTCTTTTTTTTGATTGAATTTTGAATTTTAAAGAGTTGAAATTGAAGATAAACTATGTTTCAAAATTAAATTTTCATTTTTTTCGTGTTTTCTCCTCTTTTAAACCGTTCAATTAAGTGTTTTTTTCATCATTTATTCTTTACAAAAAAACTTCTGTAAAAGGAAAAAAATGTACGAGGGAATGACAGACAGAAATACAATTTATGTAAGTGTGTATCAAACTGGTAGCCCTTGGCATTAATCAGTACCCAAGAATAGCTCTTGGTTTCAAAAAGGTTGGTGACCCCGACATAAAGAGTAGAAAAGTGCAAGTAGAGTAGATAAGAGCATGAGAGTAAGAACTCACAGTCAGCAGCAGTGAAGTTGGGCAAGGAGTCATAACTCTTCTCGCTGTTCATGATGTCCTGCAAGCACAGACAGGAAGTCATGGACACACACTCAATATTGTCCTGCATGAGTCCAACAGCAACAATATGACATTACAACATCTGCCATGCTGTTTGTGTGACTGCCACCATTAATAACAGCATCATGTTTGTGTGACTGCCACCATTAATAACAGCATCATGTTGTTTGTGTGACTGCCACCATTAATAACAGCATCATGTTTGTGTGACTGCCACCATTAATAACAGCATCATGTTGTTTGTGTGACTGCCACCATTAATAACAGCATCATGTTTGTGTGACTGCCACCATTAATAACAGCATCATGTTGTTTGTGTGACTGCCACCATTAATAACAGCATCATGTTTGTGTGACTGCCACCATTAATAACAGCATCATGTTTGTGTGACTGCCACCATTAATAACAGCATCATGTTTGTGTGACTGCCACCATTAATAACAGCATCATGTTTGTGTGACTGCCACCATTAATAACAGCATCATGTTATTTGTGTGACTGCCACCATTAATAACAGCATCATGTTTTTTGTGTGACTGCCACCATTAATAACAGCATCATGTTATTTGTGTGACTGCCACCATTAATAACAGCATCATGTTTGTGTGACTGCCACCATTAATAACAGCATCATGTTATTTGTGTGACTGCCACCATTAATAACAGCATCATGTTTGTGTGACTGCCACCATTAATAACAGCATCATGTTTGTGTGACTGCCACCATTAATAACAGCATCATGTTATTTGTGTGACTGCCACCATTAATAACAGCATCATGTTTGTGTGACTGCCACCATTAATAACAGCATCATGTTTGTGTGACTGCCACCATTAATAACAGCATCATGTTTGTGTGACTGCCACCATTAATAACAGCATCATGTTTTTGTGTGACTGCCACCATTAATAACAGCATCATGTTATTTGTGTGACTGCCACCATTAATAACAGCATCATGTTTGTGTGACTGCCACCATTAATAACAGCATCATGTTATTTGTGTGACTGCCACCATTAATAACAGCATCATGTTTGTGTGACTGCCACCATTAATAACAGCATCATGTTATTTGTGTGACTGCCACCGTTAATAACAGCATCATGTTTGTGTGACTGCCACAATTAATAACAGCATCATGTTATTTGTGTGACTGCCACCATTAATAACAGCATCATGTTTGTGTGACTGCCACCATTAATAACAGCATCATGTTATTTGTGTGACTGTTAAAATTAATAACAGCATCATGTTTGTGTGACTGCCACCATTAATAACAGCATCATGTTATTTGTGTGACTGCCACCATTAATAACAGCATCATGTTTGTGTGACTGCCACCATTAATAACAGCATCATGTTTGTGTGACTGCCACCATTAATAACAGCATCATGTTATTTGTGTGACTGCCACCATTAATAACAGCATCATGTTATTTGTGTGACTGCCACCATTAATAACAGCATCATGTTTGTGTGACTGCCACCATTAATAACAGCATCATGTTTGTGTGACTGCCACCATTAATAACAGCATCATGTTTTTTGTGTGACTGCCACCATTAATAACAGCATCATGTTATTTGTGTGACTGCCACCATTAATAACAGCATCATGTTTGTGTGACTGCCACCATTAATAACAGCATCATGTTATTTGTGTGACTGCCACCATTAATAACAGCATCATGTTTGTGTGACTGCCACCATTAATAACAGCATCATGTTATTTGTGTGACTGCCACCATTAATAACAGCATCATGTTTGTGTGACTGCCACAATTAATAACAGCATCATGTTATTTGTGTGACTGCCACCATTAATAACAGCATCATGTTTGTGTGACTGCCACCATTAATAACAGCATCATGTTATTTGTGTGACTGTTAAAATTAATAACAGCATCATGTTTGTGTGACTGCCACCATTAATAACAGCATCATGTTATTTGTGTGACTGCCACCATTAATAACAGCATCATGTTTGTGTGACTGCCACCATTAATAACAGCATCATGTTTGTGTGACTGCCACCATTAATAACAGCATCATGTTATTTGTGTGACTGCCACCATTAATAACAGCATCATGTTATTTGTGTGACTGCCACCATTAATAACAGCATCATGTTTGTGTGACTGCCACAATTAATAACAGCATCATGTTTGTGTGACTGCCACCATTAATAACAGCATCATGTTATTTGTGTGACTGCCACCATTAATAACAGCATCATGTTATTTGTGTGACTGCCACCATTAATAACAGCATCATGTTTGTGTGACTGCCACCATTAATAACAGCATCATGTTATTTGTGTGACTGCCACCATTAATAACAGCATCATGTTATTTGTGTGACTGCCACCATTAATAACAGCATCATGTTATTTGTGTGACTGCCACCATTAATAACAGCATCATGTTTGTGTGACTGCCACCATTAATAACAGCATCATGTTTGTGTGACTGCCACCATTAATAACAGCATCATGTTTGTGTGACTGCCACCATTAATAACAGCATCATGTTATTTGTGTGACTGCCACCATTAATAACAGCATCATGTTTGTGTGACTGCCACCATTAATAACAGCATCATGTTTTTTGTGTGACTGCCACCATTAATAACAGCATCATGTTATTTGTGTGACTGCCACCATTAATAACAGCATCATGTTTGTGTGACTGCCACCATTAATAACAGCATCATGTTATTTGTGTGACTGCCACCATTAATAACAGCATCATGTTTGTGTGACTGCCACCATTAATAACAGCATCATGTTTGTGTGACTGCCACCATTAATAACAGCATCATGTTATTTGTGTGACTGCCACCATTAATAACAGCATCATGTTTGTGTGACTGCCACCATTAATAACAGCATCATGTTTGTGTGACTGCCACCATTAATAACAGCATCATGTTTGTGTGACTGCCACCATTAATAACAGCATCATGTTATTTGTGTGACTGCCACCATTAATAACAGCATCATGTTTGTGTGACTGCCACCATTAATAACAGCATCATGTTTGTGTGACTGCCACCATTAATAACAGCATCATGTTATTTGTGTGACTGCCACCATTAATAACAGCATCATGTTTGTGTGACTGCCACAATTAATAACAGCATCATGTTATTTGTGTGACTGCCACCATTAATAACAGCATCATGTTTGTGTGACTGCCACCATTAATAACAGCATCATGTTATTTGTGTGACAGTTAAAATTAATAACAGCATCATGTTTGTGTGACTGCCACCATTAATAACAGCATCATGTTATTTGTGTGACTGCCACCATTAATAACAGCATCATGTTTGTGTGACTGCCACCATTAATAACAGCATCATGTTTGTGTGACTGCCACCATTAATAACAGCATCATGTTATTTGTGTGACTGCCACCATTAATAACAGCATCATGTTATTTGTGTGACTGCCACCATTAATAACAGCATCATGTTTGTGTGACTGCCACAATTAATAACAGCATCATGTTTGTGTGACTGCCACCATTAATAACAGCATCATGTTATTTGTGTGACTGCCACCATTAATAACAGCATCATGTTATTTGTGTGACTGCCACCATTAATAACAGCATCATGTTTGTGTGACTGCCACCATTAATAACAGCATCATGTTATTTGTGTGACTGCCACCATTAATAACAGCATCATGTTATTTGTGTGACTGCCACCATTAATAACAGCATCATGTTATTTGTGTGACTGCCACCATTAATAACAGCATCATGTTATTTGTGTGACTGCCACCATTAATAACAGCATCATGTTTGTGTGACTGCCACCATTAATAACAGCATCATGTTTGTGTGACTGCCACCATTAATAACAGCATCATGTTATTTGTGTGACTGCCACCATTAATAACAGCATCATGTTTGTGTGACTGCCACCATTAATAACAGCATCATGTTTTTTGTGTGACTGCCACCATTAATAACAGCATCATGTTATTTGTGTGACTGCCACCATTAATAACAGCATCATGTTTGTGTGACTGCCACCATTAATAACAGCATCATGTTATTTGTGTGACTGCCACCATTAATAACAGCATCATGTTTGTGTGACTGCCACCATTAATAACAGCATCATGTTTGTGTGACTGCCACCATTAATAACAGCATCATGTTATTTGTGTGACTGCCACCATTAATAACAGCATCATGTTTGTGTGACTGCCACCATTAATAACAGCATCATGTTTGTGTGACTGCCACCATTAATAACAGCATCATGTTTGTGTGACTGCCACCATTAATAACAGCATCATGTTATTTGTGTGACTGCCACCATTAATAACAGCATCATGTTTGTGTGACTGCCACCATTAATAACAGCATCATGTTTGTGTGACTGCCACCATTAATAACAGCATCATGTTTGTGTGACTGCCACCATTAATAACAGCATCATGTTTGTGTGACTGCCACCATTAATAACAGCATCATGTTTGTGTGACTGCCACCATTAATAACAGCATCATGTTATTTGTGTGACTGCCACCATTAATAACAGCATCATGTTTGTGTGACTGCCACCATTAATAACAGCATCATGTTTGTGTGACTGCCACCATTAATAACAGCATCATGTTTGTGTGACTGCCACCATTAATAACAGCATCATGTTATTTGTGTGACTGCCACCATTAATAACAGCATCATGTTATTTGTGTGACTGCCACCATTAATAACAGCATCATGTTTGTGTGACTGCCACCATTAATAACAGCATCATGTTTGTGTGACTGCCACCATTAATAACAGCATCATGTTTGTGTGACTGCCACCATTAATAACAGCATCATGTTGTTTCTCAGCCAACATGGCTGACAATAGAAGACTTTTACAATACAATACAACATAATTATTGTTACTCTTCAAAGAATGTACATTATATATTGAATTCATACTAGCAGTTATTATGGTTGTACAGTAAACCAGTATTATTGTAGTACAGTAAACCAGTATTATTGTAGTACTGCCATTCTAAATCATAGTCAGTACTATCATCTATATTTATTATTTATCATCTATATGTTTATTATGGATACTTTTTATAATGATATGTTAATTTTCTATATGTTTATTATTAATGTGTTTATTCTCTACATGTTTATTATCTATATGTTTATTATCTATATGTTTATTATTTATATGTTCATTATCGATACGTTTATTATGGGTATGTTTATTATTTATATGTTTATTGTTTACATGTTTGTTATGGATTTGTTTATTACCTACATGTTTATTATCTATATGTTCATTATCTACATGTTTATCATCTATATGTTCAATATCTACATCTTTATTATCTACATGTTCATTATTTACATGTTTATTATCTATATATTTTTTATCTACATGTGTATTATATACATGTTCATTATCTACATGTTCTTTATCTACATGTTTATTATCTATATATTTATTATCTACATGTTTCATATCTACTTGTTCATTATTTACATGTTCATTATCTATATATTTATTATCTACATGTTTATTATCTACATGATCATTATCTACATGTTCTTTATCTACATGTTTATTATCTATATATTTATTATCTACATATTTATTATATACATGTTCATTATTTACATGTTCATTATCTGCATGTTTATTATCTATATATTTATTACCTACATGTTCATTATATACATGTTCATTATCTACATGTTCTTTATCTACATGTTTATTATCTATATATTTATTATCTACATGTTTATTATATACATGTTCATTATTTACATGTTCATTATCTACATGTTTATTATCTATATATTTATTATCTACATGTTCATGATCTGCATGTTCATTATCTACATGTTTATTATCTACATGTTTATTATATACCTGTTTTTTATCTACATGTTTATTATGGATATGTTCATTATCCATGTTTATTATCTATATGTTTACTATCTATATATTTATTATCTACATATTTATTATATACATGTTCATTATTTACATGTTTATTATCTATATATTTATTACCTACATGTTCATTATATACATGTTCATTATCTACATGTTCTTTATCTACATGTTTATTATCTATATATTTATTATGTACATGTTTATTATATACATGTTCATTATTTACATGTTCATTATCTACATGTTTATTATCTATATATTTATTATCTACATGTTCATGATCTGCATGTTCAATATCTACATGTTTATTATCTACATGTTTATTATATACCTGTTTTTTATCTACATGTTTATTATGGATATGTTCATTATCCATATGTTTATTATCTATATGTTTATTATCTATATGTTTATTATATGTATGTTTATTAACTACATGTTCATTATCTACATGTTTATTATGTATATATTTATTATCTACATGTTTATTATATACATGTTCATTATCTACATGTTCTTTATCTACATGTTTATTATGGATATGTTCATTATCCATATGTTTATTATCTATATGTTTGCTATATGTATGTTTATTAACTACATGTCTATTATCTATATGTTTGTTATATGTATGTTTATTAACTACATGTTTATTAACTACATGCATATTATCTACATGTTTATTCTATGTATGTTTATTATCTACATGTTTATTATCTATATGTTTCTTATCTACATGCTTCTTATCTACATGTTTATTATCTACATGCATATTATCTACATGTTTATTATCTACATGTTTATGATGGACTGCCTCTGAAGAGTAAGTGTCCTACAAATGTTTAATGTTAAGATTTTTTTGTTCAAATAATAATAATAATGATGTTTTCTCCTTCATTTAGAAAAGTATCAAAATGGTTTTGGTAGCAGTACCAAAATATTAGTAGTAGGACAACACTAGAAGCTATTGATAATTGTTGATCTTTTTATGAACTCTGGAAAATAGGCAGCATGGGGAAAAAAACATTTTATTTGAAAATGTAACTTCCTGTGATTATAATTCCTGGGCTATGAAGGCAGAAAGCACATGTAGCAACATGTAGCAACATGTAGCAACATGTAACAACATGTAGCAACATGTAACAACATGTAACAACATGTAGCAACATGTAACAACACGTAACAACACGTGACAACACGTAACAACATGTAACAACATGTAACAACATGTAGCAACATGTGACAACATGTGACAACATGTAACAACATGTGACAACATGTAACAACATGTAGCAACATGTAACAACATGTAACAACATGTAGCAACATGTAACAACATGTAGCAACATGTAACAACATGTAACAACATGTAGCAACATGTAACAACACGTAACAACACGTAACAACATGTAACAACATGTAGCAACATGTAACAACATGTGGCAACATGTAACAACATGTAGCAACATGTAACAAC
Source organism: Nerophis ophidion (assembly GCF_033978795.1). Lineage (NCBI taxonomy): Eukaryota > Metazoa > Chordata > Actinopteri > Syngnathiformes > Syngnathidae > Nerophis > Nerophis ophidion. The sequence continues at coordinate 1,923,069 of NC_084614.1, forward strand.
ATGTAACAACATGTAGCAACATGTAACAACACGTAACAACATGTGACAACATGTAACAACATGTAACAACATGTAACAACATGTAGCAACATGTAACAACGTGACAACATGTGACAACATGTAACAACATGTGACAACATGTAACAGCATGTAACAACATGTAACAACATGTAGCAACATGTAACAACACGTAACAACACGTGACAACATGTAACAACATGTAACAACATGTAGCAACATGTAACAACATGTGACAACATGTAACAACATGTAACAACATGCAACAACATGCAGCAACATGTAGAAACATGTAGCAACATGTAGCAACATGTAGCAACATGTAACAACATGTAGCAATATGTAGCAACATGTAGCAACATGTATCAACATGTAACAACATGTAGCAACATGTAGCAACTTGTAACAACATGTAGCAACATGTAGCAACATGTAGCAACATGTAGCAACATGTAACAACATGTAGCAACATGTAACAACATGTAGCAACATGTAACAACATATTGTTGCATGTTGTTACATGTAGCAACATGTAACAACATGTTGCTACATGTTGCTACATGTTGTTACATGTTGCTACATGTTGTTACATGTTGTTACATGTTGCTACATGTTGTTACATGTTGTTACATGTTGTTACATGTAGCAACATGTAGCAACATGTATTCTGCTGCCCTGCTCTTCTTATTTCACTATGGGGATATGCTTTTGTTATGGAGTCATTGTTTAAATATTGTTAATATATCGGTCGATATCGATAATTATTTACATTTTTAGATTAGATTGGATTAGATAGTACTTTATTTATTCCGTCAGGAGAGTTCCTTCAGGAAAAAGGAGGATAGCAAGATACAGCAGCTCACCGCTAACAGCAAAGCTAGCGCTCCTCAATGTAAACAAAAGGGTGGGTCTACTCCGCACAGTTATCACTTGTAATGATACCAAGTACAACAGCCATATCTAGCCGATACTACTATGATTATATCGATATTTTTTTTTAATTATCAGAAAAATCTTTTGTCTATTTCTAAGATGTTTATAAAGTCAGGAAATATGTCCCTGGACACATGAAGATTTTAATGATGTAACGTACTACATGGTATCGGATCGATACCAAAATGTATGGGATCATCCAAACCGAATGTCAAGTATCAAAGAAGAGAAGAATAAGTGATTATTACATTTGAACAGAAATGTAGATATAATATGTTGAAACAGGAAGTAAGCAGATATTAACAGGAAATGAAAGTGATGCTGACAAAATAAAATGACAGTGCAATGTTACTGCATACTAATGAGGAGTACTTATGTTCAACATCTTACTTACACTCCTCTTTCATTATAATTTAACATGTTTAGTTCAAAGGAAGCCAACAATGACATTACTTTTTAGAAAAGTACATTTTGGTAGCGGTATCAAAGTATTGGTATCGACACAATCCCAGTAGCATCACCTCTCACACCATGACCTGATTGGTTATTTACACACATCTTTAATGGCTAATATTTGTTGTTTACGTGGAACTATAACAACATTATTTATTTAGAAAAGTATTGAAATACCAAAGTACCAAAGTATTAGTATCGACACAAAACTAGTAGCATCACTGAACACCCTGGTTATTTACGCACATGTTTACATGTTTAATGGATAATATTTGTTGTTTACATTGAACAATTATTTATTTAGAAAAGTATTGAAATTATTTTGGTAGCGGTACCAAAGTATTAGTATCGACACAACACTAGTAGTATCACTGAACACCCTGGTTATTTATGCACCTGTTTACATTTTTAATGGCTAATATTTGTTGTTTACATCGAACAATAATCCATCCATCCATTTTCTACTGCTTGTCCCTTTTAGGGTTGCGGGGGGTGCTGGAGCCTATCTCAGCTGCATTCATTGACATTATTTGTTTAGAAAAATATTGAAATACATTTAGGTAGCGGTACCAAAGTATTGGTATCAACACAACACTACTAGCATCACTGAACACCCTGGTTACTTTTGCACCTGTTTACATGTTTAATGGCTAATATTTGTTGTTTACATGGAACAATAATGAAATTATTTGTTTAGAAAAGTACATTTTGGTAGCGGTACCAAAGTATTGGTGTCGACACAACACTAGTAGCATCACCCTTCACACCCTGACCTGATTGGTTATTCACACACATCTTTAATGGCTAATATTTGTTGTTTACATGGAACAATAATGACATTATTTATTTATAAAAGTATTGAAATACATTTTGCTAGCGGTACGTAAGTATTGTTGTCGACACAACACTAGTAGCATCACTTACCTGATTGGTTATTTCCACTGCTGTTTATTGTCCAACATTTGTTGTTTAGGTGGAAGAAAGCGAGCATGTCACCCACCTCCATGATGCCGATGTAGTAGGAGAAGGGCGTGACTCGCAGCCCTTTGACCATGATGTCAGACAGGTGGTAAGGGTAAAGCATCAGGTGGTCCCGGCTGTACTTCAGCAGTTCCTCATAGTATTTGCGCTCGTCCTTCTTCACGTGGCGGACTGTGGGAAAGTGGCGACACCGTCAGCGCTGAGCTAAGGGAAGCTGGCGCAGGTCTCACCTAAGTTATTGCGGAAGCGCAGCTGGTTGCGGATGCTGTAGAGCAGGACATGTTTCTCATACTCGCGCTGAGAGTTCCCCAAACACTGTGGACAAGAGCCATGGACAACCTGTCAAGCACCAAGGTCCTCTGGGACCAGACAGGACAACAACACTTTCACAAATGTCTGTCTGTAAACAACACGGCGGTTTTTAAAGACATAGTGCAAAAAAATGCTAGTCCAAGACCCTCGATGTAAACAACACTGCTGTTTTTGCAGACAACGTGCAAAAAAACGCTAGTCGAAGACCGACGATGTAACAACTCTCTGCTGTTTTTAAAGACATAATGAAAAAACGTGAGTCAAAGATCCTTAATGTAAACAATGCTCTGCTGTTTTTGAGGACATAGTGCAAAAGCTGCCAGTCAAAGATCCTCAATGTAAACAACACTGCTGTTTTTGAACACATAGTGAAACAACGCTAATCAAAGACCCTTGATGTAAACAACACTGCTGTTTTTGAAGACATATTGCAAAAATACGCTAGTCCAAGACCCTTGATGTAAACAACACTGCTGTTTTTGAAGATACAGTGCAAAAAAAAACGCTAGTCCAAGACCCACGATGTAAACAACTCTGCTGTTTTTGAAGACATAGTGCAAAAAACGCTGGTCAAAGACCCTCAATATAAACAATGCTCTGCTGTTTTTGAGGACATAGTGCAAAAGCTGCCAGTCAAAGATCCTCAATGTAAACAACACTGCTATTTTTTAAGACATACTGCAAAAAATGCTAGTCAAAGACCCACAATGTAAACAACACTGCTGTTTTTAAAGACATAGCGAAAGAAACGCTAGTCCAAAAGCCCCGATGTAAACAACACTGCTGTTTTTTAAGACATGGTGCAGAAAACGCTGGTCAAAGATCCTAAATGTAAACAATGCTCTGCTGCTTTTAAAGACTTACTGCAAAAACACCAGTCCAAGACCCTTGATGTAACAACTATCTGCTGTTTTTAAAGACATAATGAAAAAACGCAAGTCAAAGATCCTCAATGTAAACAATGCTCTGCTGTTTTTGAGACATAGTGCAAAAGCTGCCAGTCAAAGATCCTCAATGTAAACAACACTGCTATTTTTGAAGACATACTGCAAAAAATGCAAGTCAAAGACCCACAATGTAAACAACACTGCTGTTTTTTACGACATAGTGGAAAAAAACGCTGGTCCAAGACCCACGATGTAATCAACACTGCTGTTTTTGAAGACATAGTGCAAAAAACGCTGGTCCAAGAGCCTCGATGTAAACAAGACAAACAAAGCTGGCCTGCACAGTACTAAACTGAAGTGTTTGATGTCATTTCTGTCCGGAAGACAACAAAACCGAGGACGAGTGTTATTGCGAAGAATGCAGATTTCAAAATAAAAGCTGCATGTGTGGTGTTGTTGTGTTGACAGAGGTCGGGGCTGACATTGACGTGAGGTCCGTGACTCGGACCCCGACTGGACTTGCACGCTACCTGCTTGACGTTGGCGGGAAGTTTGCTCCACGGATAATTCTGCCTGATGTGGAATTCCACGTCCGTGTTCATCGCTGGCTAGCTGCTCGGCTAGCTGCTACACGCTGAGGCGAGGACGACTCTCTTCTTCTTCTCCTTCTTCTTCTTCTTTCTCTTCTTCTGCTTCTTCCTCCTCCTTTTCGCCGCCACTCGATGACCGCGACGACAAAGTCCGCCTGATATTTCCAAGTCCTGCTTCTCCTGGCAATGGACGTCCACTTCCGGGTTGTATTTCGAACCAGCCCTTCGTCACGCGAGTGGTGACAAACGTCACTTCCGGTCAACGAAGCGCACGGGACCAGCTAACACTAGCATTGTTAACAACTAACGTCACTTCCGGTCAATGAAGTGCACGGGACAAGTTTTTTTTTTTCTCGTTTTTTTTAATGTGTTTATGAATTTCAACATTTACCACCAGTTGAGAAATAATAATTAATATTAAGTACAAAAACAGTACAAAACATCCGCACGGGCTCCATCTAACATTAGCATTATCAGCGACATACGTCACTTCTGGTCAATGAAGAGCACGGGACCAGCCTTTTTTTTCATTTCTAAATTATTTAATTTTTTGAATTTTACAAACCTTTATTTATGAATTGCATTTACAAACAGTTCAGAAATAATAATCACAATAAGTAAAAAAACAGCCGCAAGGGACCAGCTAGCATTAGTTTTGTTAGCAACATACGTCACTTCCGGTTATTGAAGCGCACGGGACAAGCTTTTTTTATTTTTTATTTATTTTGTAAACCACCCATCCATTGATTTTCTACCGGTTGTCCCTTTTATTTATACATTTCAACATTTAAAAACAGTTCAGAAATAATAATCAAAGTAAGTACAAAAACAGCACTGGACCAGCTAACATTAGCATTGTCAGCGACATACGTCACTTCCGGTCAATGAAGCGCACCAGTTTTATTTTTTATTTATATTGAATGTTATAAACCTTTATTTATGAAATGCGACATTTACAAACAGTTGAGGAATAATAATGAAAATAAGTACAAAACAGCCACACAGGACCAGCTAACATTAGCATTGTTAGCAACATACGTCACTTCCGGTCAATGACTTGTTTTTTTATTTAAAACATTTTTTTTAAAGAGCCTGATGTCAAAAAGGTTATGAAATTATTATTTCTATCTTGTATTCCTATTTGATGTCAACAACCCTAAAGAAACCCTAGAAAAAATGTCGGTAAGATGCAGCTATTGTGTCCGGTGGCGGGGGCAGCAGCCTAAGCAGAGAAACCCACACTCTCATTTCCTCTCAGGGGAAAAAAAAAACACACCAAGTTGTTTTGGATGACAAATATGTTGTGTAAGAAGGACCCCGGAGACCGAGTGGCACCAAACCAAGTTCTACTCAGGCTTCAGGAGACCAGCCCTTACGACGCAACCATAGCAAGAAGAGGTCTAAATCCAAACAAAAAGAGTCAGTTTACGTAGAGCGAAAACAGCCCCCCTCTCACCCAGATTGGACCACTGCTGCTTCTTCAGAAAAGATAAGGAACTGGCCAAAATAACTCTATTAGAAGACATAAGATAAAAACATGCAGGTCAAACTTTAAACATGACTATGGATTAAGGAAGAACACTTAAAAAGATCTCATTCTCACACCAGCTCCTCCCGGGGGATCCTGAGGTGTTCCCAAGACATAGTCTCCCCATGGACCCCTGGACTGGGTCTTCCCCGTGGCCCCCCATGCCTGAGACACCTCCCCAGAGTGTCTGTCTTTGAGCTTCTTGTTTCTGTGCATTGTCCCTTCAAATAAAGACCAAACTATATAGAACAGTGGTCCCCACCCTCTTTTGCACCAGGGATGGGTTTAATGTTGGCATTCATTCCAGGGACCGGCTTACCACCGGTGCCAGATGAACACAGCAAGAAGAAGTTACTAAAAAGACAAGTCACTTAAACACTGAACTAATGTTTCTTTGCAATGTCACTTTTCTGTCTGATATCTTCATGAATGTGAATTGTAGTTTGGGCTTCTCTGCTTAGGCTGCTGCCCCCGCGACTCGACCTTGGATAAGCGGAAGAAGATGGGTGAAATTGCATTGCATGTCACAAAGTTATAACAGACAGAAGAACTTCCTAAGAATACCTTGTATTTACTTTCTTTCTATTTTTTTTTTCTACTTTGACAAGGAAACAAAATTGCATCCAATATTGCAAGAAATATTATATTATCTAACTTTGTTGGCTAAAATCCAAATAAATACTTCAGTATCTGCTTAACTTAGGATTTGGAAGCAAGTTATCCATCAAATTGTACATTATGAAAATCACCAATAGAGTTTAATGTCAAATTTAGGGAGGTTTTTTTTAATGTATTACTGGAAGTTGGAGGACAAAAACAAAACAATTTTTTTACAGTAAAAATCTGTCGACTGAGCTGTCAGGTTTTTTGTTTTTGTTTTTTACTACAAAATCCAGGGTTGATGATTTTATGTTACCACATTTTATTTTGGTATAAAACTGGCTGCTGAGCTGCCAAAATAAAATGAAACAGCGCTACTGTATTTCTATTTACAGTAATATGTTGTAAAAATAATAATACTTTACAGTAAAAGTCTGGCAACTAAACTGCCAGATTTTTTCTGTTAAAAAATAAACTTTTTTTTTTTCAACTTATAGTAATATCCATCCATTTTTCTACTGCTTATTCCCTTTTGAGGTCGTGGGGGGTGCTGGCGCCTATCTAAGCTACAATTGGGCGGAAGGCGGTGTACACCCTGGACAAGTCTCCACCTCATCGCAGGCCGCTTGTACCCGTGATCTTATCCTTTCGGTCATGACCCAAAGCTCATGACCATAGGTGAGGATGGGAACGTAGATCGACCGGTAAATTGAGAGCTTTGCCTTCCGGCTCAGCTCCTTCTTCACCACAACGGATCGATACAACGTCCGCATTACTGAAGACGCCGCACCGATCCGCCTGTCGATCTCACCATCCACTCTTCCCTCACTCGTGAACAAGACTCCTGGGTACTTGAACTCCTCCACTTGGGGCAGGGTCTCCTCCCCAACCCGGAGATGGCACTCCACCCTTTTCCGGGCAAGAACCATGGACTCGGACTTGGAGGTGCTGATTCTCATTCCGGACGCTTCACACTCGGCTGCGAACCGATCCAGTGAGAGCTGAAGATCCCGGTCAGACGAAGCCATCAGGACCACATCATCTGCAAAAAGCAGAGACCTAATCCTGCAGTCACCAAACCGGAACCCCTCAACGCCTTGACTGCGCCTAGAAATTCTGTCCATAAAAGTTATGAACAGAATGGGTGACAAAGGACAGCCTTGGCGGAGTCCAACCCTCACTGGAAACGTGTTCGACTTACTGCCGGCAATGCGGACCAAGTTCTGACACTGATCATACAGGGAGTGGACTATGTTCTGACACTGATCATACAGGGAGTGGACCGCCACAATAAGACAGTCCGATACCCCATACTCTCTGAGCACTCCCCACAGGACTTCCCGAGGGACACGGTCCAATGCCTTCTCCAAGTCCACAAAGCACATGTAGACTGGTTGGGGAAACTCCCATGCACCCTCAAGAACCCTGCCCAGAGTATAGAGCTGGTCCACAGTTCCACGACCAGGACGAAAACCACACTGTTCCTCCTGAATCCGAGGTTCGACTATCCGGCGAAGCCTCCTCTCCAGTACACCTGAATAAACCTTACCTGGAAGCAGGGGCACCGAAAAGGGGGGGTAAAGGAGACGGATTCTAGGGGCCCATGATGGAGGGGGGCCCAGAGAGGCCCCTAATGGTGATGACATTATGTGTTGAGGGCCCTGTAAATATTCTTTTCATGGGGCCCAAAATCCCTAGTGGCGCCCCTGCCGGGAATGCTGAGGAGTGTGATCCCACGGTAGTTGGAACACACCCTCCGGTCCCCCTTCTTAAAGAGAGGGACCACCACCCCGGTCTGCCAATCCAGAGGTACCGCCCCCGATGTCCACGCGATGCTGCAGAGTCTTGTCAACCAAGACAGCCCCACAGCATCCAGAGCCTTAAGGAACTCCGGGCGGATCTCATCCCTTAAGGAACTCCGGGCGGATCTCATCCACCCCCGGGGCCTTGCCACCGAGGAGCTTTTTAACTACCTCAGCAACCTCAGCCCCAGAAATAGGAGAGTCCACCAAAGATTCCCCAGGCACTGCTCCCTCATGGGAAGACGTGTTGGTGGGTTTGAGGAGGTCTTCGAAGTATTCCTTCCACCTATCCACAACATCCGCAGTCGAAGTCAGCAGAACACCATCCGCACCATACACGGTGTTGATAGTGCACTGCTTCCCCTTCCTGAGGCGGCGGACGGTGGTCCAGAATCGCTTCGAACCCATCCGGAAGTCGTTTCCCATGGCTTCCCCGAACTCCTCCCATGTCCCAGTTTTTGCCTCCGCGACCGCTGAAGCTGCACACCACTTGGCCCGTCGGTACCTGTCCACTTCCTCCGGAGTCTGTCGGTACCTGTCAACTGCCTCCGGAGTCTGTCGGTACCTGTCCACTGCCTCCAGAGTCTGTCTGTATCTGTCCACTACCTCCAGAGTCTGTCTGTATCTGTCCACTGCCTCCAGAGTCTGTCTGTATCTGTCCACTGCCTCCAGAGTCTGTCGGTACCTGTCCACTGCCTCCAGTCTGTCGGTACCTGTCCACTGCCTCCAGAGTCTGTCGGTACCCGTCCACTTCCTCCAGAGTCTGTCGGTACCCGTCCACTGCCTCCAGAGTCTGTCGCCTGTCCACTGCCTCCAGAGTCTGTCGGTACCTGTCCACTTCCTCCAGAGTCTGTCGGTACCCCGCCCACTTCCTCCAGAGTCTGTCGGTACCCGTCCACTGCCTCCAGAGTCTGTCGGTACCTGTCCACTTCCTCCAGAGTCTGTCGGTACCCGTCCACTGCCTCCAGAGTCTGTCGGTACCTGTCCACTGCCTCCAGAGTCTGTCGCCTGTCCACTGCCTCCAGAGTCTGTCGGTACCTGTTCACTGCCTCCAGAGTCTGTCGGTACCTGTCCGCTGCCTCCAGTCTGTCGGTACCTGTCCGCTGCCTCCAGAGTCTGTCGGTACCTGTCCACTACCTCCAGAGTCTGTCGGTACCTGTCCACTGCCTCCAGAGTCTGTCGGTACCTGTCCACTGCCTCCAGAGTCTGTCGCCTGTCCACTGCCTCCAGAGTCTGTCGGTACCCGTCCACTTCCTCCAGAGTCTGTCGGTACCTGTCCGCTGCCTCCAGAGTCTGTCGGTACCTGTCCACTGCCTCCAGAGTCTGTCGGTACCTGTCCACTGCCTCCAGAGTCTGTCGGTACCCGTCCACTTCCTCCAGAGTCTGTCGGTACCTGTCCGCTGCCTCCAGAGTCTGTCGGTACCTGTCCACTGCCTCCAGAGTCTGTCGGTACCTGTCCACTGCCTCCAGAGTCTGTCGGTACCTGTCCACTGCCTCTGAGGTCCCATGTTTGGCTCAATGATTCACAAACTGGTGAGAAACAAAAGTCAAGTGCAGTACATTTCTTCTGCCGCCAGAGGTCACTACAATGCCTGCAAGGTCAACTGTCGTCTGCCAAAAATGAAGTGACAAACATAAGAAAGAATCGATTTATTTGTAGTTTCTTGGCTACAACAAGAATAAAGCATGCAGACCTTCATCAGATGGACAAGCAGACATGAAGAAGGTCTTTGGAGGACAAGCAGACATGAAGAAGGTCTTTGATGGACAAGCAGACATGAAGAAGGTCTTTGATGGACAAGCAGACATGAAAGACAAATGTTGGCTGGCACATGAACAAGTGCAACAATCAGAAGAGCAACAATCATAAAAGATGACCAAATCTTTGATCTGAGATGATTCATTTCCAGGTTTTGATCAGGACCGAGGAACCAAAGCCAAATAAAAACATTCTGTACAAAACATTTGGCACACAAACTTCAATCTCAACATTTTTGGCAGAATTGTTGAAGAAAGGGGGCGGGGCCTGAGGGGGCGGAGCTCCAGTGCATTGGAGAAAAGGACAATCACTTGTTCTTCCTGAGTGCTGAGCTGGTATTGGACAAGAACAAAATGGGGGCGGGGCTTCCTTCCATTCATGCTTCTACATTCTCAAAGTGCAGGTGTGTTTTCTTCCAGAAGGTCTACTCCTCCATAACCAAGTCTACTCCTCCATAACCAGGTCTACTCCTCCATAACCAGGTCTACTCCTCCATGGCCAGGTCTACTCCTCCATGGCCAGAAGGTCTAAGCCTCAGCAATAAAGTCTAGGCCTCGTTGATGGTGAGAAGGTCTAGGCCTGGTTGAGAAGGTCTAAGCCTGATTGATGGAGAGAAGGTCTAGGCCTGGTTGATGGTGATGTTGGAGGGTCTGAGGGTGAGGGAGCTGGAGGAGGCTATGTAGAAGGTCTAGGCCTGGTTGATGGTGAGAAGGTCTAGACCTGGTTGATGGTGATGTTGGAGGGTCTGAGGGTGAGGGAGCTGGAGGAGGCCATGTAGAAGGTCTAGACCTCATTGATGGTGATGTTGGAGGGTCTGAAGGTGAGGGAGCTGGAGGAGGCCATGTAGAAGGTCTAGACCTCGTTGATGGTGATGTTGGAGGGTCTGAAGGTGAGGGAGCTGGAGGAGGCCATGTAGAAGGACTGAGTGCGGCGGTTGAGGCGAGCCCTCTTGGAGGTGGCAGTGATGGTGCGCCTGCTGGAGGAGATGATCTCCGTGATGAACTTCTTGCAGTCCACACACACCTCCGTCGCCACCCAGTCCTCCATCAGCTCCTTGGGCAGCTCCAGCTCCAGCGGGGCGTCCTCGTCTTTGCCCGCCCTGGAGAACCTGGCACAGGTGTGGAGGTGAGGGCGAGCGCTCGCAGGACCAGAATGTTGGGACTCACCTGCGCAGGCTGCCTCGGTTCTGGGCCGACCCAAACGGCTGCTTGGACGAGTCTGGAGACGCGGCCATGTTGTCTGTCAGAGGCGTGCTGGGACTCAGAGTGTAGATTGGCAGGGTGGAGTACGGCTTGGAGGGCAGACGCATCTGTGGTAGCAACCAGCAGCAGGATTTAGCACACACAACCTCCTTTAATGTGGCCCACCACCTCATACAACTGGCCCACAACTTCGTTTACATGGCCCACAACTTCGTTTACATGTAGCTCGTCAAGACATGTAATGTGGCCCACCACCTCATCCAGCTGGCCCACCACTTCATTTTATGTGGCCCGTCAGGTCATTTACTGTGGCCAGCCACATTTATTTGGCCCAACATATCATTTAATGTGGCCCACCACTCCATTTTACACGTGGCTCGTCAAGACATGTATCGTGGCCCGCCACTTAAATTTATATTTCCCATCAGGTCATTTAAAATAGCTTGTTAGGTCATTTAAAGTGGCCCACCAATTATTTTATATGGCTCGTCAGATCATTTAATGTGGCCTGTAAGCTCTTTTAAGGTGGCCCTTAAGCTTATTTAATGTGGCCTTCCACATCATTTTACGTGTGTCATCAGGTCATTTAATTGTGGCCCGCCAATTCATTTTATATGGTTCGTCAGGTCAGTTTATGTGGCCCGTCAGGTCATTTAATGTGGCCCGTCAGGTCATGTAAATTGGCCCGTCAGGTCATTATTGTGGCCTGTCAGTTCATTTAAGTGGCCCATCAAGTCATTAAATTTGGCCCATCAGGTCATTTAATCTGGCCCATAAATTAATTTAAATGGTTCGTGAGGTCATTTAATGTGGCCCGCCATTTTATTTTATATGGCCCGTCAGGTCATTTAAATTGGCCAGTTAGGTCATTTAATGTGTCCCACAATTCATTTTATATTGCTCGTCAGTTCAGTTAATGTGGCCTGTCAGATCATTTAAACTGGCCGTCAGGTCATTTACCCGTAAGGTAATTTAAAGTGGCCTGTCAGCTCATTTAAAGTGGCCTGTCAGCTCATTTAAATTGGCCTGTCAGCTCATTTAAAGTAGCCTGTCAGCTCATTAAACGTGGCCTGCTACTTTATTGTACATGTCCCATCAGACCATTTAATGTGGCCCGCCAACTCATTTTATATAGTTCTTCAGGTAAGTTAACTTGGCCCGTCAGCTCATTTAACTTGGCCTGCCACAACATTTCATGTGGCCCATCAAGTCATTAAATGTGGCCCGTCGGATCATTTAAATGGCCTGCTTCTCCATTGTACTTGGCCTATCAGATAATTTAATGTGGCTTCATGTGTAGTTGGAGATAAGAAAAGACACAATGAAGTAGGTGGTGTACATGATGGTGTACATGGTGGTGTACATGATGGTGTACATGATGGTGTACATGGTGGTGTACATGGTGGTGTACATGGTGGTGTACATGGTGGTGTACATGATGGTGTACATGGTGGTGTACATGATGGTGTACATGATGGTGTACATGGTGGTGTACATGATGGTGTACATGATGGTGTACATGATGTCATCATCAGACTACGTTGTAAGTGTGTAATAATGCAGCTGTGAAGACGTGTCCTACCTTGGTCAAGCACTGTGAGCACACGGGCCTGCACACAAATATACTACACATCAATACTACACACAATACATCATTTGAAAACAATAAATACTGTACACAACACATCATTAGAAGAGAATAAATACTACACACAATATATAATGTGAAGACAATAAATACTACACACAATATATAATGTGAAGAGAATAAAGACTACACACAATATATAATGTGAAGACAATAAATACTGTACACGATACATCATTAGAAGAGAATAAAGACTACACACAATACATCCTTTGAAGACAATAAATACTACACACAATATATAATGTGAAGAGAATAAATACTGTACACAACACATCATTAGAAGAGAATAAATACTGTACACAACACATCATTAGAAGAGAATAAACAGCCACCTCTTGCAGAAGTGGCAGGTGTAGGACCAGGTGAAGAAGGAGAAGCGTTTGGTTCGACATGAGAAACAAAGCTGAAACACAGAAGAGTGATGTCAGATACTTTTAAATACATCTACAATAAAACATTTTTTATGTTTCAACTAGCAAACATCTACTTATTGTACTGTTAAATACAATGCTGGTTGTTATTGTTGATTAAATATAATAAATATATTGCTGCCCCCTGGTGGTGGTTGTTGTTGATTAAATATAATAAATATAATGCTGCACCCTGCTGGTTGTTGTTGTTAATTACATATAATAAATATAATGCTGCCCCCTGCTGGTTGTTGATCAAATATAATAAATACAATACTGCCCCCTGGTGGCTAGGAGCAGCAAGCAGTATAATATAAAATGAATAAAAAGTACATTATTATAGTATTTACATCACTCAATGCACGATCATGAGAAGACATTTACTAATCATTCCTTTTTTTATGAAATAGCATTTTTATAATACAGAAAACCTATTAATTATTTCCAGAATAATGACTTTTTAACAAGCATAGTGAGGATTCTAGCTGTGACCACAGCGCCTCTAGTGGTGGCTGCCAAGCATGGAGAAAGTCAGAGAGGAGTAGAAGAAGAGAAGTTCCCACCTTCCCCTTCTTGAGGGCAGCATAAACATCTTTGTACTGCTGGAACTTCTCCAGCTCAGCTTTCACCAGGACCTGCCGGATGTGCATCACCTCCTCCACCGTCAGCACCACACACTCCACCGGGAAGCCACACTCCTCCTGAGGAACACATCACCATCACATCACGTGTTCATCACATCACCATCACATCACATCACCATCACATCACGTGTTCATCACATCACCATCACATCACATCACCATCACATCACATCACCATCACATCACATCACATCACCATCACATCACATCACCATCACATCACATCACATCACATCACCATCACATCACATCACATCACATCACCATCACATCACGTGTTCATCACATCACCATCACATCACATCACCATCACATCACATCACATCACATCACATCACATCACCATCACATCACCATCACATCACATGTTCATCACATCACCATCACATCACATCACCATCACATCACATCACATCACCATCACATCACCATCACATCACATGTTCATCACATCACATCACATCACCATCACATCACATCACATGTTCATCACATCACATCACATCACATCACCATCACATCACATCACCATCACCATCACATCACATGGTCATCACATCACCATCACATCACATCACATCACCATCACATCACCATCACATCACATGTTCATCACATCACATCACATCACCATCACATCACATCACATGTTCATCACATCACATCACATCACATCACCATCACATCACATCACCATCACCATCACATCACATCACATCACATCACCATCACATCACATCACCATCACATCACATCACATCACCATCACATCACCATCACATCACATGTTCATCACATCACATCACATCACATCACATCACCATCACATCACCATCACATCACATGTTCATCACATCACATCACATCACATCACATCACCATCACATCACATCACATCACCATCACATCACATCACAATCACCATCACATCACATGGTCATCACATCACCATCACATCACATCACATCACATCACCATCACATCACCATCACATCACATGTTCATCACATCACATCACATCACATCACCATCACATCACATCACATCACCATCACATCACGTGTTCATCACATCACCATCACATCACATCACCATCACATCACATCACATCACATCACATCACCATCACATCACCATCACATCAGATCACATCACATCACATCACATGTTCATCACATCACATCACATCACCATCACATCACATCACATGTTCATCACATCACATCACATCACATCACATCACCATCACATCACATCACATCACATCACCATCACATCACATCACCATCACCATCACATCACATGGTCATCACATCACCATCACATCACATCACCATCACATCACATCACATCACATCACCATCACATCACCATCACATCAATGCACATCACCATCACATCACATGTTCATCACATCACATCACATCACATCACCATCACATCACATCACCATCACATCACATCACCATCACCATCACATCACATGGTCATCACATCACCATCACATCACATCACATCACCATCACATCACCATCACATGTTCATCACATCACATCACATCACATCACCATCACATCACATCACCATCACATCACATCACCATCACATCACATGTTCATCACATCACATCACATCACATCACCATCACATCACATCACCATCACATCACATCACCATCACCATCACATCACATGGTCATCACATCACCATCACATCACATCACATCACCATCACATCACCATCACATCACATGTTCATCACATCACATCACATCACCATCACCATCACATCACATGGTCATCACATCACCATCACATCACCATCACATCACATGTTCATCACATCACATCACATCACATCACCATCACATCACATCACCATCACCATCACATCACATGGTCATCACATCACCATCACATCACATCACATCACCATCACATCACATCACATCACCATCACATCACCATCACATCACATGTTCATCACATCACATCACATCACATCACATCACCATCACATCACATCACATCACCATCACATCACGTGTTCATCACATCACCATCACATCACATCACATCACATCACATCACATCACATCACCATCACATCACCATCACATCACCATCACATCACATGTTCATCACATCACATCACATCACCATCACATCACATCACATGTTCATCACATCACATCACATCACATCACATCACCATCACATCACATCACCATCACCATCACATCACATGGTCATCACATCACCATCACATCACATCACATCACCATCACATCACATCACATCACCATCACCATCACATCACATGGTCATCACATCACCATCACATCACATCACATCACCATCACATCACATCACATCACCATCACATCACATCACATGTTCATCACATCACATCACATCACATCACCATCACATCACATCACCATCACCATCACATCACATGGTCATCACATCACCATCACATCACATCACATCACATCACCATCACATCACCATCACATCACATGTTCATCACATCACATCACATCACATCACCATCACATCACCATCACCATCACATCACATGGTCATCACATCACCATCACATCACATCACATCACCATCACATCACATCACATCACCATCACATCACATGTTCATCACATCACATCACATGTTCATCACATCACATCACCATCACATCACATGTTCATCACATCACATCACATCACATCACCATCACATCACATGTTCATCACATCACCATCACATCACATGTTCATCACATCACATCACATGTTCATCACATCACATCACATGTTCATCACATCACATCACATCACATGTTCATCACATCACCATCACATCACCATCACCATCACATCACATCACATCACATCACATCACATCACATCACATCACATCACATCACATCACATCACCATCACCATCACCATCACCATCACCATCACCATCACATCACATCACATCACCATCACCATCACCATCACCATCACCATCACATCACATCACATCACATCACATCACATCACATCACCATCACCATCACCATCACCATCACCATCACCATCACCATCACATCACATCACATCACATCACATCACCATCACATCACATCACATGTTCATCACATCACATCACATGTTCATCACATCACATCACATCACATCACATCACATCACATCACATCACCATCACCATCACCATCACATCACATCACATCACATCACATCACATCACATCACATCACATCACATCACATCACCATCACATCACATGTTCATCACATCACCATCACATCACATCACATCACCATCACATCACATGTTCATCACATCACCATCACATCACATCACATCACCATCACATCACCATCACCATCACATCACATCACATCACCATCACCATCACCATCACCATCACCATCACATCACATCACATCACATCACATCACATCACATCACCATCACCATCACCATCACCATCACCATCACCATCACCATCACATCACATCACATCACATCACATCACCATCACATCACATCACATGTTCATCACATCACATCACATGTTCATCACATCACATCACATCACATCACATCACATCACATCACATCACCATCACATCACCATCACATCACATCACATCACATCACATCACATCACATCACATCACATCACCATCACATCACATGTTCATCACATCACCATCACATCACATCACATCACCATCACATCACATGTTCATCACATCACCATCACATCACATCACATCACCATCACATCACATGTTCATCACATCACATCACATCACATCACATCACCATCACATCACATCACATCACATCACATCACATCACATCACATCACATCACATCACATCACCATCACGTCACGTCACATCACCTCACCTCACCTCACCTCACCTCACCTCACCTCACCTCACCTCACCTCACCTCACCTCACCTCACCTCACCTCACCTCACCTCACCTCACCTCACCTCACCTCACCATCACCATCACCATCACCATCACCATCACATCACATCACATCACATCACATCACATCACATCACATCACATGTTCATCACATCACATCACATGTTCATCACATCACATCACATCACATCACATCACATCACATCACATCACCATCACCATCACCATCACATCACATCACATCACATCACATCACATCACATCACATCACATCACCATCACATCACATGTTCATCACATCACCATCACATCACATCACATCACCATCACATCACATGTTCATCACATCACCATCACATCACATCACATCACCATCACATCACATCACATCACCATCACATCACATGTTCATCACATCACATCACATCACATCACATCACCATCACATCACATCACATCACATCACATCACATCACATCACATCACATCACATCACATCACATCACATCACCATCACATCACATCACCATCACATCACATGTTCATCACATCACATCACATCACATCACATCACATCACATCACATCACATCACCATCACGTCACGTCACATCACCTCACCTCACCTCACCTCACCTCACCTCACCTCACCTCACCTCACCTCACCTCACCTCACCTCACCTCACCTCACCTCACCTCACCTCACCTCACCTCACCTCACCATCACCATCACCATCACCATCACCATCACATCACATCACATCACATCACATCACATCACATCACATCACCATCACATCACATCACATCACATCACATCACATCACATCACATCACCATCACATCACATCACATCACATCACCATCACATCACATCACATCACCATCACATCACATCACATCACCATCACATCACCATCACATCACATCACATCACCATCACATCACATCACATCACCATCACATCACCATCACATCACATCACATCACATCACATCACATCACATCACATCACATCACATCACCATCACGTCACGTCACATCACCTCACCTCACCTCACCTCACCTCACCTCACCTCACCTCACCTCACCTCACCTCACCTCACCTCACCTCACCTCACCTCACCTCACCTCACCTCACCTCACCTCACCTCACCTCACCATCACCATCACCATCACCATCACCATCACATCACATCACATCACATCACATCACATCACATCACATCACATGTTCATCACATCACATCACATGTTCATCACATCACATCACATCACATCACATCACATCACATCACATCACCATCACCATCACCATCACATCACATCACATCACATCACATCACATCACATCACATCACATCACCATCACATCACATGTTCATCACATCACCATCACATCACATCACATCACCATCACATCACATGTTCATCACATCACCATCACATCACATCACATCACCATCACATCACATCACATCACCATCACATCACATGTTCATCACATCACATCACATCACATCACATCACCATCACATCACATCACATCACATCACATCACATCACATCACATCACATCACATCACATCACATCACATCACCATCACATCACATCACCATCACATCACATGTTCATCACATCACATCACATCACATCACATCACATCACATCACATCACATCACCATCACGTCACGTCACATCACCTCACCTCACCTCACCTCACCTCACCTCACCTCACCTCACCTCACCTCACCTCACCTCACCTCACCTCACCTCACCTCACCTCACCTCACCTCACCTCACCTCACCTCACCATCACCATCACCATCACCATCACCATCACATCACATCACATCACATCACATCACATCACATCACATCACATCACCATCACATCACATCACATCACATCACATCACATCACATCACATCACCATCACATCACATCACATCACATCACCATCACATCACATCACATCACCATCACATCACATCACATCACCATCACATCACCATCACATCACATCACATCACCATCACATCACATCACATCACCATCACATCACCATCACATCACATCACATCACATCACATCACATCACATCACATCACCATCACATCACATCACATCACATCACCATCACATCACATCACATCACCATCACATCACATCACATCACATCACATCACATCACCATCACATCACATCACATCACATCACCATCACATCACATCACATCACCATCACATCACATCACATCACCATCACATCACATCACATCACATCACCATCACATCACATGTTCATCACATCACATCACATCACATCACATCACATCACATCACATCACATCACATCACATCACATCACATCACATCACAATCACATCACAATCACATCACATCACATCACATCACATCACATCACATCACATCACATCACCATCACATCACCATCACATCACATCACATCACATCACATCACATCACATCACCATCACATCACCATCACATCACATGTTCATCACATCACATCACATGTTCATCACATCACATGTTCATCACATCACATGTTCATCACATCACATGTTCATCACATCACATGTTCATCACATCACATGTTCATCACATCACATGTTCAACACATCACATGTTCAACACATCACATCACATCACATGTTCATCACATCACATCACATCACATGTTCATCACATCACATGTTCATCACATCACATGTTCATCACATCACATGTTCATCACATCACCATCATTGCTTTTTCTCCTAAACTTTGAATCCAAGTCTGCAATCCAACTGTTCTAACTCAACACACACCTTACATTTTTATTTACACTTCAACAAAACTCACTTTTCTACGTTGGTCAAATATTACACATACTCTAAAGTCAACATGCTACATTCTGATGGTGGTGGTGGTGGGACATGGTGGTGCTAGTGGGACATGGTGGTGTTGGTGGGACATGATGGTGGTGGTGGGACATGGTGGTGGTGGTGGGACATGGTGGTGCTAGTGGGACATGGTGGTGTTGGTGGGACATGATGGTGGTGGTGGGACATGATGGTGGTGTAACATGATGGTGGTGGAGGGACATGGTGGTGGTGGTGGGACATGGTGGTGGTGGTGGGACATGGTGGTGCTAGTGGGACATGGTGGTGTTGGTGGGACATGATTGTGGTGGTGGGACATGATGGTGGTGGTGGGACATGGTGGTGGTGGTGGGACATGATGGTGGTGGTGGGACATGATAGTGGTGGTGGGACATGATGGTGGTGGTGGGACATGATAGTGGTGGTGGGACATGATGGTGGTGGTGGGACATGGTGGTGGTGGTGGGACATGGTGGTGCTAGTGGGACATGGTGGTGTTGGTGGGACATGATGGTGGTGGTGGGACATGGTGGTGGTGGTGGGACATGGTGGTGCTAGTGGGACATGGTGGTGTTGGTGGGACATGATGGTGGTGGTGGGACATGATGGTGGTGTAACATGATGGTGGTGGAGGGACATGGTGGTGGTGGTGGGACATGGTGGTGGTGGTGGGACATGGTGGTGCTAGTGGGACATGGTGGTGTTGGTGGGACATGATTGTGGTGGTGGGACATGATGGTGGTGGTGGGACATGGTGGTGGTGGTGGGACATGATGGTGGTGGTGGGACATGATAGTGGTGGTGGGACATGATGGTGGTGGTGGGACATGATAGTGGTGGTGGGACATGATGGTGGTGGTGGGACATGGTGGTGGTGGTGGGACATGGTGGTGCTAGTGGGACATGGTGGTGTTGGTGGGACATGATGGTGGTGGTGGGACATGATGGTGGTGTAACATGATGGTGGTGGAGGGACATGGTGGTGGTGGTGGGACATGGTGGTGGTGGTGGGACATGGTGGTGCTAGTGGGACATGGTGGTGTTGGTGGGACATGATTGTGGTGGTGGGACATGATGGTGGTGGTGGGACATGGTGGTGGTGGTGGGACATGATGGTGGTGGTGGGACATGATAGTGGTGGTGGGACATGATGGTGGTGGTGGGACATGATAGTGGTGGTGGGACATGATGGTGGTGGTGGGACATGATAGTGGTGGTGGGACATGATGGTGGTGGTGGGACATGATAGTGGTGGTGGGACATGGTGGTGGTGGTGGGACATGATAGTGGTGGTGGGACATGATGGTGGTGTAACATGATGGTGGTGGTGGGACATGGTGGTGGTGGTGGGACATGGTGGTGCTAGTGGGACATGGTGGTGTTGGTGGGACATGATGGTGGTGGTGGGACATGATGGTGGTGTAACATGATGGTGGTGGTGGGACATGGTGGTGGTGGTGGTGGGACATGGTGGTGCTAGTGGGACATGGTGGTGTTGGTGGGACATGATGGTGGTGGTGGGACATGATGGTGGTGTAACATGATGGTGGTGGTGGGACATGATAGTGGTGGTGGGACATGGTGGTGGTGGGACATGATGGTGGTGGTGGGACATGATGGTGGTGGTGGGACATGGTGGTGGTGGTGGGACATGATAGTGGTGGTGGGACATGATGGTGGTGGTGGGACATGATAGTGGTGGTGGGACATAATGGTGGTGGTGGGACATGATAGTGGTGGTGGGACATGATGGTGGTGGTGGGACATGATGGTGGTGGTGGGACATGGTGGTGGTGGTGGGACATGATGGTGGTGGTGGGACATGATGGTGGTGTAACATGATGGTGGTGGTGGGACATGGTGGTGGTGGTGGGACATGGTGGTGCTAGTGGGACATGGTGGTGTTGGTGGGACATGGTGGTGGTGGTGGGACATGATGGTGGTGTAACATGATGGTGGTGGTGGGACATGGTGGTGGTGGTGGGACATGGTGGTGCTAGTGGGACATGGTGGTGTTGGTGGGACATGATTGTGGTGGTGGGACATGATGGTGGTGGTGGGACATGATGGTGGTGTAACATGATGGTGGTGGTGGGACATGGTGGTGGTGGTGGGACATGGTGGTGCTAGTGGGACATGGTGGTGTTGGTGGGACATGATGGTGGTGGTGGGACATGATGGTGGTGGTGGGACATGATGGTGGTGTAACATGATGGTGGTGGTGGGACATGGTGGTGGTGGTGGGACATGGTGGTGCTAGTGGGACATGGTGGTGTTGGTGGGACATGATGGTGGTGGTGGGACATGATGGTGGTGTAACATGATGGTGGTGGTGGGACATGATAGTGGTGGTGGGACATGATGGTGGTGGTGGGACATGATAGTGGTGGTGGGACATGATGGTGGTGGTGGGACATGATGGTGGTGGTGGGACATGATGGTGGTGGTGGGACATGGTGGTGGTGGTGGGACATGATAGTGGTGGTGGGACATGATGGTGGTGGTGGGACATGATAGTGGTGGTGGGACATGATGGTGGTGGTGGGACATGATAGTGGTGGTGGGACATGATGGTGGTGGTGGGACATGATGGTGGTGGTGGGACATGGTGGTGGTGGGACATGATGGTGGTGGTGGGACATGATGGTGGTGTAACATGATGGTGGTGGTGGGACATGGTGGTGGTGGTGGGACATGGTGGTGGTGGTGGGACATGGTGGTGCTAGTGGGACATGGTGGTGTTGTGTTGGTGGGACATGATGGTGGTGGTGGGACATGATGGTGGTGTAACATGATGGTGGTGGTGGGACATGGTGGTGGTGGTGGGACATGGTGGTGGTGGTGGGACATGGTGGTGCTGGTGGGACATGGTGGTGTTGGTGGGACATGATGGTGGTGGTGGGACATGATGGTGGTGTAACATGATGGTGGTGGTGGGACATGATAGTGGTGGTGGGACATGATGGTGGTGGTGGGACATGATGGTGGTGGTGGGACATGATGGTGGTGGTGGGACATGGTGGTGGTGGTGGGACATGATAGTGGTGGTGGGACATGATGGTGGTGGTGGGACATGATAGTGGTGGTGGGACATGATGGTGGTGGTGGGACATGATAGTGGTGGTGGGACATGATGGTGGTGGTGGGACATGATGGTGGTGGTGGGACATGGTGGTGGTGGGACATGATGGTGGTGGTGGGACATGATGGTGGTGTAACATGATGGTGGTGGTGGGACATGGTGGTGGTGGTGGGACATGGTGGTGGTGGTGGTGGGACATGGTGGTGCTGGTGGGACATGGTGGTGTTGGTGGGACATGATGGTGGTGGTGGGACATGATGGTGGTGTAACATGATGGTGGTGGTGGGACATGGTGGTGGTGGTGGGACATGGTGGTGGTGGTGGGACATGGTGGTGCTAGTGGGACATGGTGGTGTTGGTGGGACATGATGGTGGTGGTGGGACATGGTGGTGGTGTAACATGATGGTGGTGGTGGGACATGGTGGTGGTGGTGGGACATGGTGGTGGTGGTGGGACATGGTGGTGGTGGGACATGGTGGTGTTGGTGGGACATGATGGTGGTGGTGGGACATGATGGTGGTGTAACATGATGGTGGTGGTGGGACATGATAGTGGTGGTGGGACATGATGGTGGTGGTGGGACATGATGGTGGTGGTGGGACATGGTGGTGGTGGTGGGACATGATGGTGGTGGTGGGACATGATGGTGGTGTAACATGATGGTGGTGGTGGGACATGGTGGTGGTGGTGGGACATGGTGGTGGTGGTGGGACATGGTGGTGCTAGTGGGACATGGTGGTGTTGGTGGGACATGGTGGTGGTGGTGGGACATGATGGTGGTGTAACATGATGGTGGTGGTGGGACATGGTGGTGGTGGTGGGACATGGTGGTGCTAGTGGGACATGGTGGTGTTGGTGGGACATGATGGTGGTGGTGGGACATGATGGTGGTGTAACATGATGGTGGTGGTGGGACATGATAGTGGTGGTGGGACATGATGGTGGTGGTGGGACATGATGGTGGTGGTGGGACATGGTGGTGCTAGTGGGACATGGTGGTGTTGGTGGGACATGATGGTGGTGGTGGGACATGATGGTGGTGTAACATGATGGTGGTGGTGGGACATGGTGGTGGTGGTGGGACATGGTGGTGCTGGTGGGACATGGTGGTGCTGGTGGGACATGGTGGTGTTGGTGGGACATGATGGTGGTGGTGGGACATGATGGTGGTGTAACATGATGGTGGTGGTGGGACATGATAGTGGTGGTGGGACATGATGGTGGTGGTGGGACATGATGGTGGTGGTGGGACATGATGGTGGTGGTGGGACATGGTGGTGGTGGTGGGACATGATAGTGGTGGTGGGACATGATGGTGGTGGTGGGACATGGTGGTGCTGGTGGGACATGGTGGTGTTGGTGGGACATGATGGTGGTGGTGGGACATGATGGTGGTGTAACATGATGGTGGTGGTGGGACATGGTGGTGGTGGTGGGACATGGTGGTGGTGGTGGGACATGGTGGTGCTGGTGGGACATGGTGGTGTTGGTGGGACATGATGGTGGTGGTGGGACATGATGGTGGTGTAACATGATGGTGGTGGTGGGACATGGTGGTGGTGGTGGGACATGGTGGTGGTGGTGGGACATGATGGTGGTGGTGGGACATGATGGTGGTGGTGGGACATGATAGTGGTGGTGGGACATGATGGTGGTTGTGGGACATGGTGGTGGTGGTGGGACATGGTGGTGGTGGTGGGACATGGTGGTGGTGGTGGGACATGATGGTGGTGGTGGGACATGGTGGTGGTGGTGGGACATGATGGTGGTGGTGGGACATGATGGTGGTGGTGGGACATGGTGGTGGGACATGATGGTGGTGGTGGGACATGATGGTGGTGGTGGGACATGGTGGTGGTGGTGGGACATGATGGTGGTGGTGGGACATGGTGGAGGTGGTGGGACATGATGGTGGTGGTGGGACATGGTGGTGGTGGTGGGACATGATGGTGGTGGTGGGACATGGTGGAGGTGGTGGGACATGGTGGAGGTGGTGGGACATGGTGGAGGTGGTGGGACATGATGGTGGTGGTGGGACATGATGGTGGTGGTGGGACATAATGGTGGTGGGACATAATGGTGGTGGGACATAATGGTGGTTGGACATAATGGTGGTGGGACATAATGGTGGTGGGACATAATGGTGGTGGGACATAATGGTGGTTGGACATAATGGTGGTGGGACATAATGGTGGTTGGACATAATGGTGGTGGGACATAATGGTGGTGGGACATAATGGTGGTGGGACATGGGGGTGGTTGGACATAATGGTGGTTGGACATAATGGTGGTTGGACATAATGGTGGTTGGACATAATGGTGGTGGGACATAATGGTGGTGGAGAAGAAGGTGAGCATGAAAAAGTGTCACATGACTCCTGACTACTTCCTGGTGACTAGAAGGTGAAGGTGTGCATCTTTACCTTGCTGTTGGTGTCCATCAACTGGTGCAGGAAACAGGAAGTCAGCATAAGTCACATGACTTAGTCATGACATCATACATCATGAAAAAAATCTGATGGACATTTTGTGCTTTCACTTTCACTTCTGCAGTAACTCATGTAAGTACAGTATCTCAGTAAGTAGCGAGTAGCCAGTAGGAACTAGCCAGTAGTGAGTAGCCAGTAAGTAGCGAGTACCCAGGAGTGAGTAGCCAGTAGCACTAGCCAGTAATGAGTAGCCAGTAATTAGCTAGTAGCCAGTAATGAGTAGCCAGTAGCAACTAGCCAGTAATGAGTAGCCAGTAAGTAGCTAGTAGCCAGTAGCAACTAGCCAGTAGTGAGTAACCAGTAAGTAGCGAGTACCCAGTAATGAGTAGCCAGTAGCAACTAGCCAGTAATGAGTAGCCAGTAAGTAGCTAGTAGCCAGTAGCAACTAGCCAGTAATGAGTAGCCAGTAAGTAGCTAGTAGCCAGTAGCAACTAGCCAGTAGGGAGTAATCAGTAAGTAGCGAGTAGCCAGTAGCAACTAGCCAGTAGTGAGTAAGTAGCGAGTAGCCAGTAGCACCTAGCCAGTAGCGAGTAGTGAGTAGCCAGTAAGTAGCGAGTAGCAACTAGCCAGTAGTGAGTAGTGAGTGGCCAGTAAGTAGCGAGTAGCAACTAGCCAGTAGTGAGTAGCCAGTAAGTAGTGAGTAGCCAGTAGCAACTAGCCAGTAGTGAGTAGCCAGTAAGTAGTGAGTAGCCTGTAAGTAGCGAGTAGCCAGTAGCAACTAGGCAGTAGTGAGTAGTTAGTAAGTAGCGAGTAGCCAGTAGCGAGTAGCCAGTAGCAACTAGCCAGTAGCAAGTAGTCAGTAAGTAGCAAGTAGCCAGTAGCGGGTAGTGAGTAGCCAGTAGTATCCAGTAGAGAAGTAGTATACAAGTAATACATGCGATACAAAGCACTGTGTGCAGTACAGAAGCAGTACGAGTAGTATAAAAGTAATGCATTAAGTATAAAGTAATGTGTACAATAGAGAAGTAGTACATGCAGTATAAAGTAGTGTGTGCAGTAAAGAAGTAGTACATGCAGTATAAAGTAGTGTGTGCAGTAAAGAAGTAGTACATGCAGTATAAAGTAGTGTGTGCAGTAAAGAAGTAGTACATGCAGTATAAAGTAGTGTGTGCAGTAAAGAAGTAGTACATGCAGTATAAAGTAGTGTGTGCAGTAGAGAAGTAGTGCATGCAGTATAAAGTACAGTAGAAGTAGTTTATGCAGTACAAGTGTGTACTCACCAGAGACTTGGAGGAGAGAGAGTTGACGTAAGGAGAGATGACATCATTGTAAGGAGAGATGACATCATTGTTCATAGACTGTCTTCTCTGTTGTTTGTCTGATACACCACTGTTGTACACCACTGTAAGTACAACATATTATATATGTATATACTCTACTCATGTAGTACTCATACACCACTGTTGTACACCACTGTAAGTACAACATACTATATATGTATATACTCTACTCATGTAGTACTGATACACCACTGTAAGTACAACATATTATATATTTATATACTCTACTCATGTAGTACTGATACACCACTGTTGTACACCACTGTAAGTACAACATATTATATATGTATATACTCTACTCATGTAGTACTGATACACCACTGTAAGTACAACATATTATATATGTATATATTCTACTCATGTAGTACTGATACACCACTGTAAGTACAACATATTATATATTTATATACTCTACTCATGTAGTACTGATACACCACTGTAAATACAACATTATATATATTCACATATATCTATAAACAGCCCCAAAGCATGATGTTTCCACCCCCATGCTTCACAGTAGGTGTGGTGTTCTTGGGATGCAACTCAGTATTCTTCTTCCTCCAAACACCAGCAGTTGAGTTGATACCAAAATGGATACATGGATGATACAGCAGAGGATTGGGAGAATGTCATGTGGTCAGATGAAACCAAAATACAACTTTTTGGTGGTGTTTGGAGGAAGAAGAATACTGAGTTGCATCCCAAGAACACCACACCTACTGTGAAGCATGGGGGTGGAAACATCATGCTTTGGGGCTGTTTTTCTGCTAAGGGGACAGGACGATTGATCCGTGTTAAGGAAAGAATGAATGGGGCCATGTATCCTGAGATTTGGAGCCAAAACCTCCTTCCATCAGTGAGAGCTTTGAATGCTTGACCAAATACTTATTTTCCACCATCATTTACAAATAAATTCTTTAAAATTCCTACAATGTGAATTCCTGGATTATTTTCCCACATTCTGTCTCTCCCAGTTGAAGTGTACCTATGATGAAAATGACAGACCTCTGTCATCATTTGAAGTGGGAGAACTTGCACAATCGCTGGCTGACTAAATACTTTTTTGCCCCACTGTGTATATATATATATATATATATATATATATATATATATATATATATATATATATATATATATACATATACATATACACATATATATATATATATATATATATATATATATATATGTATATATACACGCACACACACACTTCTTACTATTGTCCACTATGTACCACATTATATACACTACTTCATTATACCGCACATTATGTAGTATATAGTGTATTATATAGTGTATTATGTAGTGTATTATGTAGTATAAGTATTTTCCCATACTTTTCTTGCCTTTGACGGAATCAGGAGATAAATCCATCAAGGAGCTGCAGCGTGTGTTCTCCTCCTGTAATACACATGCAATATTTACACACATACTGCTATCAAGTACTTACACATACTGCTATCAAGTACTTGCACATACTGCTATCAAGTACTTACACATACTGCTATTAAGTACTTACACATACTGCTATCAAGTACTTGCACATACTGCTATTAAGTACTTACACATACTGCTATCAAGTACTTACACATACTGCTATCAAGTACTTGCACATACTGCTATCAAGTACTCAAACATACTGCTATCAAGTACTTAAACATACTGCTATCAAGTACTTAAACATACTGCTATCAAGTACTTACACATACTGCTATCAAGTACTTACACATACTGCTATCAAGTACTTACACATACTGCTATCAAGTACTTAAACATACTGCTATCAAGTACTTAAACATACTGCTATCAAGTACTTAAACATACTGCTATCAAGTACTTAAACATACTGCTATCAAGTACTTAAACATACTGCTATCAAGTACTTAAACATACTGCTATCAAGTACTTGCACATACTGCTATCAAGTACTTACACATACTGCTATCAAGTACTTACACATACTGCTATCAAGTAGTTACACATACTGCTATCAAGTAGTTGTAGATACTGCTATCAAGTAGTTTTAGATACTGCTATGAAGTACAGAAGCCAAAAGCAGTGAAGTAGTCAGATTGTGTAAATAGTAAATAAAAAGAGAATACAACAAATTATTTTCAACTTATATTCAGTTGACTAGACTGCAAAGACAAGATATTTACTGTTCATGCTGACAAACCATGTAGATGGTAAGAAGTACTTGTAGATGGTAAAAAGTAGTAGATGGTAAGAAGTACTTGTAAATGGTAAAAAGTACTTGTAGATGGTAAAAAGTACGTGTAGATGGTAAGAAGTAGTAGTAGATGGTAAGAAGTAGTAGTAGATGGTAAGAAGTAGTAGTAGATGGTAAGAAGTATTAGTAGATGGTAAGAAGTAGTAGTAGATGTTAAGAAGTAGTAGTAGATGGTAAGAAGTAGTAGTAGACGGTAAGAAGTAGTAGTAGACGGTAAGAAGTAGTAGTAAACGGTAAGAAGTAGTAGATGGTAAGTAGTAGTAGTAGATGGTAAGAAGTAGTAGTAGATGGTAAGAAGTAGTAGTAGATGGTAAGAAGTAGTAGTAGATGGTAAGAAGTAGTAGTAGATGGTAAGAAGTAGTAGTAGATGGTAAGAAGTAGCAGTAGATGGTAAGAAGTAGCAGTAGATGGTAAGAAGTAGCAGTAGATGGTAAGAAGTAGCAGTAGATGGTAAGAAGTAGTAGTAGATGCTAAGAAGTAGTAGTAGATGGTAAGAAGTAGTAGTAGATGGTAAGAAGTAGTAGTAGATGGTAAGAAGTAGTAGTAGATGGTAAGAAGTAGTAGTAGATGGTAAGAAGTAGTAGTAGATGGTAAGAAGTAGTAGTAGATGTTAAGAAGTAGTAGTAGATGGTAAGAAGTAGTAGTAGATGGTAAGAAGTAGTAGTAGATGGTAAGAAGTAGTAGTAGATGGTAAGAAGTAGTAGTAGATGGTAAGAAGTAGTAGTAGATGGTAAGAAGTAGTAGTAGATGGTAAGAAGTAGTAGTAGATGGTAAGAAGTAGTAGTAGATGGTAAGAAGTAGTAGTAGATGGTAAGAAGTAGTAGTAGATGGTAAGAAGTAGTAGTAGATGGTAAGAAGTAGTAGTAGATGGTAAGAAGTAGTAGTAGATGGTAAGAAGTAGTAGTAGATGGTAAGAAGTAGTAGTAGATGGTAAGAAGTAGTAGTAGATGGTAAAAAGTAGTAGATGGTAAGAAGTACTTGTAAATGGTAAAAAGTACTTGTAGATGGTAAAAAGTACGTGTAGATGGTAAGAAGTAGTAGTAGATGGTAAGAAGTAGTAGTAGATGGTAAGAAGTAGTAGTAGATGGTAAGAAGTAGTAGTAGATGGTAAGAAGTAGTAGTAGATGGTAAGAAGTAGTAGTAGATGTTAAGAAGTAGTAGTAGATGGTAAGAAGTAGTAGTAGATGGTAAGAAGTATTAGTAGATGGTAAGAAGTAGTAGTAGACGGTAAGAAGTAGTAGTAAACGGTAAGAAGTAGTAGATGGTAAGTAGTAGTAGTAGATGGTAAGAAGTAGTAGTAGATGGTAAGTAGTAGTAGTAGATGGTAAGAAGTAGTAGTAGATGGTAAGAAGTAGTAGTAGATGGTAAGAAGTAGTAGTAGATGGTAAGAAGTAGTAGTAGATGGTAAGAAGTAGTAGTAGATGGTAAGAAGTAGTAGTAGATGGTAAGAAGTAGTAGTAGATGGTAAGAAGTAGTAGTAGATGGTAAGAAGTAGCAGTAGATGGTAAGAAGTAGCAGTAGATGGTAAGAAGTAGCAGTAGATGGTAAGAAGTAGCAGTAGATGGTAAGAAGTAGTAGTAGATGCTAAGAAGTAGTAGTAGATGGTAAGAAGTAGTAGTAGATGGTAAGAAGTAGTAGTAGATGGTAAGAAGTAGTAGTAGATGGTAAGAAGTAGTAGTAGATGGTAAGAAGTATTAGTAG
Organism: Nerophis ophidion; assembly: GCF_033978795.1. Lineage (NCBI taxonomy): Eukaryota > Metazoa > Chordata > Actinopteri > Syngnathiformes > Syngnathidae > Nerophis > Nerophis ophidion. The sequence continues at coordinate 1,954,471 of NC_084614.1, forward strand.
ATGGTAAGAAGTAGTAGTAGATGGTAAGAAGTAGTAGTAGATGGTAAGAAGTAGTAGTAGATGGTAAGAAGTAGTAGTAGATGGTAAGAAGTAGTAGTAGATGGTAAGAAGTAGTAGTAGATGGTAAGAAGTAGTAGTAGATGGTAAGAAGTAGTAGTAGATGGTAAGAAGTAGTAGTAGATGGTAAGAAGTAGTAGTAGATGGTAAGAAGTAGTAGTAGATGGTAAGAAGTATTAGTAGATGGTAAGAAGTATTAGTAGATGGTAAGAAGTAGTAGTAGATGGTAAGAAGTAGTAGTAGATGGTAAGAAGTAGTAGTAGATGGTAAGAAGTAGTAGTAGATGGTAAGAAGTAGTAGTAGATGGTAAGAAGTAGTAGTAGATGGTAAGAAGTAGTAGTAGATGGTAAGAAGTAGTAGTAGATGGTAAGAAGTAGTAGTAGATGGTAAGAAGTATTAGTAGATGGTAAGAAGTAGTAGTAGATGGTAAGAAGTAGTAGTAAACGGTAAGAAGTAGTAGATGGTAAGAAGTAGTAGTAGATGGTAAGAAGTAGTAGTAGATGGTAAGAAGTAGTAGTAGATGGTAAGAAGTAGTAGTAGATGGTAAGAAGTAGTAGTAGATGGTAAGAAGTAGTAGTAGATGGTAAGAAGTAGCAGTAGATGGTAAGAAGTAGCAGTAGATGGTAAGAAGTAGCAGTAGATGGTAAGAAGTAGCAGTAGATGGTAAGAAGTAGCAGTAGATGGTAAGAAGTATTAGTAGATGGTAAGAAGTAGTAGTAGACGGTAAGAAGTAGTAGTAAACGGTAAGAAGTAGTAGATGGTAAGAAGTAGTAGTAGATGGTAAGAAGTAGTAGTAGATGGTAAGAAGTAGTAGTAGATGGTAAGAAGTAGTAGTAGATGGTAAGAAGTATTAGTAGATGGTAAGAAGTAGTAGTAGATGGTAAGAAGTAGTAGTAGATGGTAAGAAGTAGTAGTAGATGGTAAGAAGTAGTAGTAGATGGTAAGAAGTAGCAGTAGATGGTAAGAAGTAGTAGTAGATGGTAAGAAGTAGTAGTAGATGGTAAGAAGTAGTAGTAGATGGTAAGAAGTATTAGTAGATGGTAAGAAGTAGTAGTAGATGGTAAGAAGTAGTAGTAGATGGTAAGAAGTAGTAGTAGATGGTAAGAAGTAGTAGTAGATGGTAAGAAGTAGTAGTAGATGGTAAGAAGTAGTAGTAGATGGTAAGAAGTAGTAGTAGATGGTAAGAAGTAGTAGTAGATGGTAAGAAGTAGTAGTAAACGGTAAGAAGTAGTAGATGGTAAGTAGTAGTAGTAGATGGTAAGTAGTAGTAGTAGATGGTAAGTAGTAGTAGTAGATGTTAAGAAGTAGTAGTAGATGGTAAGAAGTAGTAGTAGATGGTAAGAAGTAGTAGTAGATGGTAAGAAGTAGTAGTAGATGTTAAGAAGTAGTAGTAGATGGTAAGAAGTAGTAGTAGATGGTAAGTAGTAGTAGTAGATGGTAAGTAGTAGTAGTAGATGTTAAGAAGTAGTAGTAGATGGTAAGAAGTAGTAGTAGATGGTAAGAAGTAGTAGTAGATGGTAAGAAGTAGTAGTAGATGTTAAGAAGTAGTAGTAGATGGTAAGAAGTAGTAGTAGATGGTAAGAAGTAGTAGTAGATGGTAAGAAGTAGTAGTAGATGGTAAGAAGTATTAGTAGATGGTAAGAAGTAGTAGTAGATGTTAAGAAGTAGTAGTAGATGGTAAGAAGTAGTAGTAGACGGTAAGAAGTAGTAGTAGACGGTAAGAAGTAGTAGTAAACGGTAAGAAGTAGTAGATGGTAAGTAGTAGTAGTAGATGGTAAGAAGTAGTAGTAGATGGTAAGAAGTAGTAGTAGATGGTAAGAAGTAGTAGTAGATGGTAAGAAGTAGTAGTAGATGGTAAGAAGTAGTAGTAGATGGTAAGAAGTAGCAGTAGATGGTAAGAAGTAGCAGTAGATGGTAAGAAGTAGCAGTAGATGGTAAGAAGTAGCAGTAGATGGTAAGAAGTAGCAGTAGATGGTAAGAAGTAGTAGTAGATGCTAAGAAGTAGTAGTAGATGGTAAGAAGTAGTAGTAGATGGTAAGAAGTAGTAGTAGATGGTAAGAAGTAGTAGTAGATGGTAAGAAGTAGTAGTAGATGGTAAGAAGTAGTAGTAGATGGTAAGAAGTAGTAGTAGATGGTAAGAAGTAGTAGTAGATGTTAAGAAGTAGTAGTAGATGGTAAGAAGTAGTAGTAGATGGTAAGAAGTAGTAGTAGATGGTAAGAAGTAGTAGTAGATGGTAAGAAGTAGTAGTAGATGGTAAGAAGTAGTAGTAGATGGTAAGAAGTAGTAGTAGATGGTAAGAAGTAGTAGTAGATGGTAAGAAGTAGTAGTAGATGGTAAGAAGTAGTAGTAGATGGTAAGAAGTAGTAGTAGATGGTAAGAAGTAGTAGTAGATGGTAAGAAGTAGTAGTAGATGGTAAGAAGTAGTAGTAGATGGTAAGAAGTAGTAGTAGATGGTAAGAAGTAGTAGTAGATGGTAAGAAGTACTTGTAGATGGTAAAAAGTAGTAGATGGTAAGAAGTACTTGTAAATGGTAAAAAGTACTTGTAGATGGTAAAAAGTACGTGTAGATGGTAAGAAGTAGTAGTAGATGGTAAGAAGTAGTAGTAGATGGTAAGAAGTAGTAGTAGATGGTAAGAAGTAGTAGTAGATGTTAAGAAGTAGTAGTAGATGGTAAGAAGTAGTAGTAGATGGTAAGAAGTATTAGTAGATGGTAAGAAGTAGTAGTAGACGGTAAGAAGTAGTAGTAAACGGTAAGAAGTAGTAGATGGTAAGTAGTAGTAGTAGATGGTAAGAAGTAGTAGTAGATGGTAAGTAGTAGTAGTAGATGGTAAGAAGTAGTAGTAGATGGTAAGAAGTAGTAGTAGATGGTAAGAAGTAGTAGTAGATGGTAAGAAGTAGTAGTAGATGGTAAGAAGTAGTAGTAGATGGTAAGAAGTAGTAGTAGATGGTAAGAAGTAGTAGTAGATGGTAAGAAGTAGTAGTAGATGGTAAGAAGTAGCAGTAGATGGTAAGAAGTAGCAGTAGATGGTAAGAAGTAGTAGTAGATGCTAAGAAGTAGTAGTAGATGGTAAGAAGTAGTAGTAGATGGTAAGAAGTAGTAGTAGATGGTAAGAAGTAGTAGTAGATGGTAAGAAGTAGTAGTAGATGGTAAGAAGTAGTAGTAGATGGTAAGAAGTAGTAGTAGATGGTAAGAAGTATTAGTAGATGGTAAGAAGTAGTAGTAGATGGTAAGAAGTAGTAGTAGATGGTAAGAAGTAGTAGTAGATGGTAAGAAGTAGTAGTAGATGGTAAGAAGTAGTAGTAGATGGTAAGAAGTAGTAGTAGATGGTAAGAAGTAGTAGTAGATGGTAAGAAGTAGTAGTAGATGGTAAGAAGTAGTAGTAGATGGTAAGAAGTAGTAGTAGATGGTAAGAAGTAGTAGTAGATGGTAAGAAGTAGTAGTAGATGGTAAGAAGTAGTAGTAGATGGTAAGAAGTATTAGTAGATGGTAAGAAGTAGTAGTAGATGGTAAGAAGTAGTAGTAGATGGTAAGAAGTAGTAGTAGATGGTAAGAAGTAGTAGTAGATGGTAAGAAGTAGTAGTAGATGGTAAGAAGTAGTAGTAGATGGTAAGAAGTAGTAGTAGATGGTAAGAAGTAGTAGTAGATGGTAAGAAGTAGTAGTAGATGGTAAGAAGTATTAGTAGATGGTAAGAAGTAGTAGTAGATGGTAAGAAGTAGTAGTAAACGGTAAGAAGTAGTAGATGGTAAGAAGTAGTAGTAGATGGTAAGAAGTAGTAGTAGATGGTAAGAAGTAGTAGTAGATGGTAAGAAGTAGTAGTAGATGGTAAGAAGTAGTAGTAGATGGTAAGAAGTAGTAGTAGATGGTAAGAAGTAGTAGTAGATGGTAAGAAGTAGCAGTAGATGGTAAGAAGTAGCAGTAGATGGTAAGAAGTAGCAGTAGATGGTAAGAAGTAGCAGTAGATGGTAAGAAGTAGCAGTAGATGGTAAGAAGTATTAGTAGACGGTAAGAAGTAGTAGTAGACGGTAAGAAGTAGTAGTAAACGGTAAGAAGTAGTAGATGGTAAGAAGTAGTAGTAGATGGTAAGAAGTAGTAGTAGATGGTAAGAAGTAGTAGTAGATGGTAAGAAGTAGTAGTAGATGGTAAGAAGTATTAGTAGATGGTAAGAAGTAGTAGTAGATGGTAAGAAGTAGTAGTAGATGGTAAGAAGTAGTAGTAGATGGTAAGAAGTAGTAGTAGATGGTAAGAAGTAGCAGTAGATGGTAAGAAGTAGCAGTAGATGGTAAGAAGTAGCAGTAGATGGTAAGAAGTAGTAGTAGATGGTAAGAAGTAGTAGTAGATGCTAAGAAGTAGTAGTAGATGGTAAGAAGTAGTAGTAGATGGTAAGAAGTAGTAGTAGATGGTAAGAAGTAGTAGTAGATGGTAAGAAGTAGTAGTAGATGGTAAGAAGTAGTAGTAGATGGTAAGAAGTATTAGTAGATGGTAAGAAGTAGTAGTAGATGGTAAGAAGTAGTAGTAGATGGTAAGAAGTAGTAGTAGATGGTAAGAAGTAGTAGTAGATGGTAAGAAGTAGTAGTAGATGGTAAGAAGTAGTAGTAGATGGTAAGAAGTAGTAGTAAACGGTAAGAAGTAGTAGATGGTAAGTAGTAGTAGTAGATGGTAAGTAGTAGTAGTAGATGGTAAGTAGTAGTAGTAGATGTTAAGAAGTAGTAGTAGATGGTAAGAAGTAGTAGTAGATGGTAAGAAGTAGTAGTGGATGGTAAGAAGTAGTAGTAGATGTTAAGAAGTAGTAGTAGATGGTAAGAAGTAGTAGTAGATGGTAAGAAGTAGTAGTAGATGGTAAGAAGTAGTAGTAGATGGTAAGAAGTAGTAGTAGATGTTAAGAAGTAGTAGTAGATGGTAAGAAGTAGTAGTAGATGGTAAGAAGTAGTAGTAGATGGTAAGAAGTAGTAGTAGATGGTAAGAAGTAGTAGTAGATGGTAAGAAGTAGTAGTAGATGGTAAGAAGTAGTAGTAGATGGTAAGAAGTAGTAGTAGATGGTAAGTAGTAGTAGTAGATGGTAAGTAGTAGTAGTAGATGTTAAGAAGTAGTAGTAGATGGTAAGAAGTAGTAGTAGATGGTAAGAAGTAGTAGTAGATGTTAAGAAGTAGTAGTAGATGGTAAGAAGTAGTAGTAGATGGTAAGAAGTAGTAGTAGATGGTAAGAAGTAGTAGTAGATGGTAAGAAGTAGTAGTAGATGGTAAGAAGTAGTAGTAGATGGTAAGAAGTAGTAGTAGATGGTAAGTAGTAGTAGTAGATGGTAAGAAGTAGTAGTAGATGGTAAGAAGTAGTAGTAGATGTTAAGAAGTAGTAGTAGATGGTAAGAAGTAGTAGTAGATGGTAAGAAGTAGTAGTAGATGGTAAGAAGTAGTAGTAGATGGTAAGAAGTAGTAGTAGATGGTAAGAAGTAGTAGTAGATGGTAAGAAGTAGTAGTAGATGGTAAGAAGTAGTAGTAGATGGTAAGTAGTAGTAGTAGATGGTAAGTAGTAGTAGTAGATGTTAAGAAGTAGTAGTAGATGGTAAGAAGTAGTAGTAGATGGTAAGAAGTAGTAGTAGATGGTAAGAAGTAGTAGTAGATGTTAAGAAGTAGTAGTAGATGGTAAGAAGTAGTAGTAGATGGTAAGAAGTAGTAGTAGATGGTAAGAAGTAGTAGTAGATGGTAAGAAGTAGTAGTAGATGGTAAGAAGTAGTAGTAGATGGTAAGAAGTAGTAGTAGATGGTAAGAAGTAGTAGTAGATGGTAAGTAGTAGTAGTAGATGGTAAGTAGTAGTAGTAGATGTTAAGAAGTAGTAGTAGATGGTAAGAAGTAGTAGTAGATGGTAAGAAGTAGTAGTAGATGGTAAGAAGTAGTAGTAGATGTTAAGAAGTAGTAGTAGATGGTAAGAAGTAGTAGTAGATGGTAAGAAGTAGTAGTAGATGGTAAGAAGTAGTAGTAGATGGTAAGAAGTAGTAGTAGATGGTAAGAAGTAGTAGTAGATGGTAAGTAGTAGTAGTAGATGGTAAGTAGTAGTAGTAGATGGTAAGTAGTAGTAGTAGACATACTTCAGACTCCGAGCTGTCCAGTTCTGCCAGTGTTGGTGCCTTCAGGATTCTCTTGCGTTGGCTGAGTTGCTGGACGCCATTTCTAGTGAACGCTGTGGTGCCTCTGATGAGTGACTGTGTGCTGGCCGCCATCTTCTTTGTCCCATCAGGAGTGTCTGACAAGATGGAGGAGGGCTCACCTTTAACATTCACTTCCTGTTGTCTACATGACTATATTTGACATGTTCCACTTATGTACTCCACATGTGTACTATGTAAATATATCACACTTCCTGTTGTCTACATGACTATATTTGACATGTTCCACTTATGTACTCCACATGTGTACTATGTAAATATATCACACTTCCTGTTGTCTACATGACTATATTTGACATGTTCCACTTATGTACTCCACATGTGTACTATGTAAATATATCACACTTCCTGTTGTCTACATGACTATATTTGACATGTTCCATTTATGTACTCCACATGTGTAGTATGTAAATATTTGGTTAAAGCTCAGTCCAAAATCAGCAGTGTCTGGCATACATTTATATACTTGTGATGGGCAATATGAGTTTAAATATACTTTACTGAGTAATATGTCAGTAGGCAGGAATACATTTGTTGTTTAATGTACATTTTGTTCCCTTAAATCTCATTTATTTTACGTTTTGTACGATTGTTAACGATAGTTATGCTAAGTTGGTTAGCCCGTCGAGGGGGTCGTCCATTGTATGTTAGCATTGAGCTAGCAGCATAAAAATACAACATAACTGTATTTGGGGTTTTCTTTGAAAACAATAATATGTGATTAATCCTTCATGTATGTGCACATCATGTGTACATTTTGGGGGGGGGGGAAATGTTGTGTATATATATATATATATATATATATTTAAAAAAGTAGTGTGTTTTGTACCTGAGCTGCGGCACAAATCCTGAGGTGTGCTCATGCTTTTCCCTGCACCTGAAGACCACAGAAGACACCTCAGGTCAGACGACAACACACACACACACACACACACACACACACACACACACACACACACACACACACACACACACACACACACACACACACACACACACACACACACACACAGTTGGAACTACACAACAGGTCTGTCAGGGATTGAGGTCGTCGCCGTGACGACGCATCATCTGGTGTTGCGTAACATTCATCAACAGGATTAGAGTCATGCTCACGTCTCAATTTGACTGACCAGCACAGACATGTGACCAGGAGATGCTCACATACATTGTTGTATGTGATATATGACATCTATGACATTGTTGTATGTGATATATGACATCTATGACATTGTTGTATGTGATATATGACATCTATGACATTGTTGTATGTGATATATGACATCTATGACATTGTTGTATGTGATATATGACATC
>NC_084614.1:1967004-2002004 GCF_033978795.1 Nerophis ophidion
CTAGTAAAAAGTAGGCGGTGAAATGATATCAATAAATATGGCGGTAAACACGTCATGGATAGCAATTAAAAATGCGTCCAATCATTTTTTTCTTCTTTCTTGGCGGGAAGCAAGGTTGGTTGCATGGACAAAGGCACTCTCTCTCTCTGGTAACCCAGCGAGGCAGGAAGTGATCACTGATAACAGCCAATCGGGTAACAGAACCAACTATCAGTGTGGTTGAGTCTCTGAGTGAGAAGAGAAATGGTGGCTCAAAGAGGAAAAGTGGCCTGACAGGTTTTGGATTCTTCAAAGCAGGGGTCACCAACCTTTTTGAAACCAAGAGCTACTTCTTGGGTGCTGATTAATGCCAAGGGCTACCAGTTTGATACACACTTACATAAATTGTATTTCTGTCCGTCATTCCGCCGTATATTTTTTTTCCTTTAACGGAAGGTTTTTTGTAGAGAATAAATGATGAAAAAAACACTTAATTGAACAGTTTAAAAGAGGAGAAAAGACAAAAAAAATGAAAATTTCATTTTGAAACATAGTTTATCTTCAATTTCGACTCTTTAAAATTCAAAATTCGACCGAAAAAAAGAAGAGAAAAACTAGCTAATTCGAATCTTTTTGAAAAAATTAAAAAAATAATTTATGGAACATCATTAGTCATTTTTCCTGATTAAGATTAATTTTAGAATTTTGATGACATGTTTTAAATAGGTTAAAATCCAATCTGCACTTTGTTAGAATATATAACAAATTGGACCAAGCAATAGTTCTAACAAAGACAAATCATTATTTCTTCTAGATTTTCCAGGACAAAAATTTTAAAAGAAATTCAAAGACTTTGAAATAAGATTTAAATTTGATTGTACAGATTTTCCAGAATATTTTTTTTGAATTTTAATCATAATAAGTTTGAATAAATATTTCACAAATATTTTACGTCGAAAAAACAGAAGCTAAAATGAAGAATTGAATCAGAATGTATTTATTATTCTTTACAATAAAATGAAATACTTGATCATTGATTTAAATTGTCAGGAAAAAAGAGGAAGAAATGTAAAAAGTAAAAAGGTATATGTGTTTAAAAATCCTAAAATCATTTTTAAGGTTGTATCTTTTCTCTAAAATTGTCTTTCCGAAAGTTATAAGAAGCAAAGAAAAAAAATAAATGAATTAATTTAAACAAGTGAAGACCAAGTCTTTCAAATATTTTCTTGGATTTTCAAATTCTATTTGAGTTTTGTCTCTCTTAGAATTAAAAATGTCGAGCAAAGAGAGACCAGCTTGCTAGTAAATAAATACAATTGAAAAAATAGAGGCAGCTCACTGGTAAGTGCTGCTATTTGAGCTATTTTTAGAACAGGCCAGCGGGCGACTCATCTGGTCCTTACGGGCGACCTGGTTGGTGACCCCTGCTTTAAAGGGACTGATGCGATCTGTTCATGATGCAAGGCAACCCCATCTTAGCTCACCCTTTAGAGCACAGCTTCCTGCCACTAAACCTGCAGAAAATAGTTGTGAAGTGAAGTGAATTATATTTATATAGCGCTTTTCTCAAGTGATTCAAAGCGCTTTACATAGTGAAACCCAATATCTAAGTTCCATTTAAAGCAGTGTGGGTGGCACTGGGAGCAGGTGGCTAAAGTGTCTTGCCCAAGGACACAACGGCAGTAACTAGGATGGCACAAGCGGGAATCGAACCTGCAACCCTCAAGTTGCTAGCATGGCAACTCTACCAACCGAACTACGCCGCCCCACACTACTTTTTTACACTTCATCAAACATTTTTCTCACATATACATGATTTCAACATTTTATCATTTGTTCAATTTGACTATTTTGTTGACCTGCTTTGATTGTTTCCATGCTTGTGTTGACATTTGCTTTCTGCCTTGACATCTGAGGGATTATAATCCCAGGAAGTTACATTTCAAAATAAAATACATTGTGATCCTGCTCCTTAGTTCCCATTAGTGTGTGACAATCATGGGTACTTGAACTTGAACTTTATCAGTCATGACAATGTGAAGAGTTATTGACTCACTTATGGAGAAGATGCAGTTTAGAGCTGTAAAAACCTTGTGGATCAGCAACAATTTCAAACATTTACCTGCAGGTTACTTCCTGCTGCCAACAGAGCTGTAAAAACCTTGTGGATCAGCAACAATTTGAAACATTTACCCGCAGGTTACTTCCTGCTGCCAACAACAACAAGAATGTATGGCATGTGAATGACACAAGTCAAGTAACAACATCCTGACTGTCATGTGAAGATGTCATGTCTTCAGACCCGCTTTTTACCAGGATGCAGGGCGGGGCGTGTGAAAGGTAATAATACTCAAGTCTAATGAGGGTCATTGTCTCGCCTTTTGCGCTCCATTAACCCTCCCAACCAGTTCTCACTGACTGTTGCCGCGGCAACAAGCACTTACCGTGACGACGTCGCGGTAGCTGCGTATTTGGTTGACGGTGCCGGCAGGTGAGGAGGTGAGAGCCCGCTCCTCCTCCTCGTCTTCCTCCTCTTCTTCGTCCTCCTCCTCCTCCTCCGTGGCCTCGTAGCCCTCGTCGGGGCAAAGGTCGCCCTCCGCCTCTTGGGGGTTGGTCATCATGTCGATGAGGCGCTCCAGTGGCGGGCTCAGCTCGCGCTCCTCGGTTTCCTTCAGTCCAAAGTCCAGGGCTTTGTAGATCATCACGCCTAGTGAGTCCAGGACCTGCCAGGGACATCTTCTGTTAGATCTTCACTTCTCTACAAAGATGGGCTGCAAGCATTAATGGCATCCTACAATAAACATTTCAGTCAAATGTACAAAGTCTCAAATGCATAAAAGAAGGTAAAACAGGTTGAATAGAAAGTAAACAGAAGGCAATAAATAGAAGTAAAATAAGGTCAATTTAATCAGGGGTGTCCAAACTACGGCGTCTTTAATCTGGACGGCGAGACGGCAGGAGTTCAACAAACAACTTGACAGGGACCGTCCAGGGGTCTAATGCTGCCATGTTGTCGCCCTCTGGTGGCCAAAGAATACAACTCTGCCATTAATTATACTTTCAAGAAACCTGAGCACAGCATTCACCTCTATGACCCAATACAAACAACCTTCCCTAGTCACGGTGCGGAAAAACACATTTCTATAACCCAAACTAAACCACCTTCCCTAGTCACGGTGCGGAAAAAACATTTGCTATGACCCAGACCAAACAACCTCCCCTAGTCACGGTGTATAAAAAAACATTTCTATAACCCAAACTAAACAACCTTCCCTAGTCACGATGCAGAAAAAAAAATTCTATGACCCAAACCAAAACACCTTCCCTAGTCACGGTGAAGAAAAAAACATTTCTTTAACCCAAACTAAACAACTTTCCCTAGTCACGGTGCAGAAAAAAACATTTACTATGACCCAAACCAAACAACCTCCCCTAGTCATGGTGAATAAAAAAAACATTTCTATAACCCAAACCAAACAACCTTCCCTAGTCACGGTGCGGAAAAACACATTTCTATAACCCAAACTAAACCACCTTCCCTAGTCACGGTGCGGAAAAAACATTTGCTATGACCCAGACCAAACAACCTCCCCTAGTCACGGTGTATAAAAAAACATTTCTATAACCCAAACTAAACAACCTTCCCTAGTCACGATGCAGAAAAAAAAATTCTATGACCCAAACCAAAAAACCTTCCCTAGTCACGGTGAAGAAAAAAACATTTCTTTAACCCAAACTAAACAACTTTCCCTAGTCACGGTGCAGAAAAAAACATTTACTATGACCCAAACCAAACAACCTCCCCTAGTCATGGTGAATAAAAAAAACATTTCTATAACCCAAACCAAACAACCTTCCCTAGTCACGGTGCGGAAAAACACATTTCTATAACCCAAACTAAACCACCTTCCCTAGTCACGGTGCGGAAAAAACATTTGCTATGACCCAGACCAAACAACCTCCCCTAGTCACGGTGTATAAAAAAACATTTCTATAACCCAAACTAAACAACCTTCCCTAGTCACGATGCAGAAAAAAAAATTCTATGACCCAAACCAAAAAACCTTCCCTAGTCACGGTGAAGAAAAAAACATTTCTTTAACCCAAACTAAACAACTTTCCTTAGTCACGGTGCAGAAAAAAACATTTACTATGACCCAAACCAAACAACCTCCCCTAGTCACGGTGAATAAAAAAACATTTCTATAACCCAAACTAAACAACCTTCCCTAGTCACGGTGCAGAAAAAAAAAATTCTATAACCCAAACCAAAAAAACCTTCCCTAGTCACGGTGCAGAAAAAACATTTGCTATGACCCAAACCAAACAACCTCCCCTAGTCATGGTGAATAAAAAAAACATTTCTATAACCCAAACCAAACAACCTTCCCTAGTCACGGTGCGGAAAAACACATTTCTATAACCCAAACTAAACCACCTTCCCTAGTAACGGTGCGGAAAAAACATTTGCTATGACCCAGACCAAACAACCTCCCCTAGTCACGGTGTATAAAAAAACATTTCTATAACCCAAACTAAACAACCTTCCCTAGTCACGATGCAGAAAAAAAAATTCTATGACCCAAACCAAAAGACCTTCCCTAGTCACGGTGAAGAAAAAAACATTTCTTTAACCCAAACTAAACAACTTTCCTTAGTCACGGTGCAGAAAAAAACATTTACTATGACCCAAACCAAACAACCTCACCTAGTCACGGTGAATAAAAAAACATTTCTATAACCCAAACTAAACAACCTTCCCTAGTCACGGTGCAGAAAAAAAAAATTCTATAACCCAAACCAAAAAAACCTTCCCTAGTCACGGTGAAAAAAAAAAAAATTCTATAACCCAAACTAAACAACTTTCCCTAGTCACGGTGCAGAAAAAACATTTGCTATGACCCAAACCAAACCAACTTCCCTAGTAACAGGTGCAGAAAAAATAATAATCAAGCAGCACAAAATATCAACAAACATGGTCGCACACAACCTGCTCACTGAACTTTTTTAATATGATAACAAAGAAAAACGTCCAATCAACAGGAACAAAACCATTGCAATGCATGATGGGAAAAATACAAAACACATCCATGTGTGGTGCTTTATAGATGCTGGATATTTATCATTGATTGAAAAACCTCTCGGATGTCCTAGCTTGTCACGGAAGTAAACGAGGTTGGAGTCAAACTTCACATAGTCTTCAAACCCTATGATAATAATGATATATCCATTATATATATATATATATATATATATATATATATATATATATATATATATATATATATATATATATATATATATATATATATATATGACATGACACTATTTCCACATTCAAATAGAAGGTCAAAGAAGGTAAATAAAAGGTAAAATAAGTTAAATAGAAGGTAAACAAAGGTAAATGAAAGGTTAAATAACTTAAAAAGAAGGTAAAGGAAGGTAAATAAAAGGCAAAGTAAGTTAACTAGAATGTGAAATAAAGTAAATAAAAGGTAAAGGAAGGTAAATAAAAAGTAAAATAAGTTCAATAGAAGGTAAATACAAGGGGGAAAAGTCATTAAAAAAAGGTGAAACAAGGTAAAAGAAGTTCAATAAAGTAAAGAAAGTTAATGGAAAGTAGAAAAGTATTAGTTTATTTCAACTATTTTCCCTAAATATGCATTGAGGCTATGAAGTGTGTGTTATCGATCAAACTAATCAATAGATGCATTGATCACTAAAATATACCTTGCAGAATGTCAATCATCACCAATAATAGGGGACTTAGGTCTGATCAATAGACGTATTGATTATTAAAATATACCTTAAAGAATGTCAATAATCACCAATAATAGGGACCTAGGTCTGATCAATAGACATATTGATTATTAAAATATACCTTGCAGAATGTCAATAATCACCAATAATAGGGACCTAGGTCTGATCAATAGATACATTGATCACTAAAATATACCTTGCAGAATGTCAATAATCACCAATAATAGGGACCTAGGTCTGATCAATAGACGTATTGATTATTAAAATATACCTTAAAGAATGTCAATAATCACCAATAATAGGGACCTAGGTCTGATCAATAGACATATTGATTATTAAAATATACCTTAAAGAATGTCAATAATCACCAATAATAGGGACCTAGGTCTGATCAATAGACATATTGATTATTAAAATATACCTTGCAGAATGTCAATAATCACCAATAATAGGGACCTAGGTCTGATCAATAGATACATTGATCACTAAAATATACCTTGCAGAATGTCAATAATCACCAATAATAGGGACCTAGGTCTGATCAATAGACGTATTGATTATTAAAATATACCTTGCAGAATGTCAATCATCACCAATAATAGGGGACCTAGGTCTGATCAATAGATGTATTGATTATTAAAATATACCTTGCAGAATGTCAATAATCACCAATAATAGGGGACTTAGGTCTGATCAATAGATGTATTGATTATTAAAATATACCTTGCAGAATGTCAATCATCACCAATAATAGGGGACTTAGGTCTGATCAATAGATGTATTGATTATTAAAATATACCTTGCAGAATGTCAATAATCACCAATAATAGGGGACTTAGGTCTGATCAATAGATACATTGATCACTAAAATATACCTTGCAGAATGTCAATAATCCCCAATAATAAAGATTTAGGTCTGCTCAATAGATGTATTGATCACTAAAATAATCCCCAACAATAGGGACTTAGGTCTGGTCCTTGGGGAACACCACATCAATGTATGTTTCTGATCCATGGATGTCCATCCTCGCCCACGACGATGTTTAAACGTGTCAAGTACTATTTTATTTTGAAAGGACAACATTGGTTTGTACCAAGATCCCACCTTATCATGCCTGTCTCACTATATAAGAAGTAGCATCAATTCCGGACTATGAGCCGCTACTTTTTCCTACGCTTTGGACCCTGCGGCTTATAAAACAGTGCAGCTAATTAATAGATTTCTCTTTGCTGATGGCCATAAAGCAAAATGGCTTCCATTAAACACATTCAAAGACACTGAAAAGGTGATGATGTTCACGCTATGGCGCCAACTATTGGACAAGTTCGAAAGCCTACAAGTGCTTTTTCCTGCTTTTTATAGCTAGGTCAAATTAAGTAAACAAAAAATAAAATAAGTTAAATAGAAGGTAAATAAAAGGTCAAATAAGTTAAATAGAAGGTAAAGGAAGGTAAACAAAAGGTAAAATAAGTTAAATAGAAGGTAACATAAAGTAAATAAAACATAAAATAAGTTAAATAGAAAGTAAAGAAAGGTAAATAAATGGTAAATTAAATAAAACAAGTTAAAAAGGTAAAGGAAGGTAAATATAACTGTAAAATAAGTTAAATAGAAGGTCAAAAAAGGTAAACAAAAGGTAAAATAAGTTACATAGAAAGTAACATCAATTACACAAAAGGTTAAATAGGTTAAATATAAGGTGAAATAAAGTTAAAAAAAAAGGTAAAATAAGGTAAATAAAAGGTAGAATAAGTTGACTAGAAGGTGAAATAAAGTGAATATAAGGTCAAATAAGTTAAATAGAAGGTAAAATAAAGTAAATGAAAGACAAAAGAAGTTAAACAGAAGGTAAAAGATGGTAAATAAAAAATAAAATAAGTTATATTGAAGGTGATATAAAGTAAATATAAGGTAAAACAAAGTAAATAAAAAGGTTAAAGAGTTAAATAGAAGGTAAAGGATGGTAAATAAAATGTAAAATAAGTTAAATAGAAGGTGAAATAAAGTAAATAGAAAGTAAATGATGGTAAATAGAATGTAAAATAAGTTAAATAGAAGGTAAATAAAAGGTCACCATGCCAGTCCATATGTGCACTTGGCACCAGGACACCCTAGGCCGCAGTTCCATGATCGACTTTGTAGTTGTGTCATCGGATTTGCGGCCTTATGTTTTGGACACTCGGGTGAAGAGAGGGGCGGAGCTTTCTACCGATCACCACCTGGTGGTGAGTTGGCTGCGATGGTGGGGGAGGATGCCGGACAGACCTGGCAGGCCCAAACGCATTGTGAGGGTCTGCTGGGAACGTCTGGCAGAGTCTCCTGTCAGAGAGAGTTTCAATTCACACCTCCGGGAGAACTTTGAACATGTCACGAGGGAGGTGCGGGACATTGAGTCCGAGTGGACCATGTTCCGAACCTCTATTGTCGAGGCGGCTGATTGGAGCTGTGGCCGCAAGGTTGTTGGTGCCTGTCGGGGCGGCAATCCTAAAACCCCTTGGTGGACACCAGCGGTGAGGGATGCCGTCAAGCTGAAGAAGGAGTCCTATCGGGTTCTTTTGGCTCATAGGACTCTGGAGGCAGTGGACGGGTACCGACGGGCCAAGTGGTGTGCAGCTTTAGCGGTCGCGGAGGCAAAAACTCGGACATGGGAAGAGTTCGGGGAAGCCATGGAAAACGACTTCCGGACGGCTTCGAAGCGATTCTGGACCACCATACGGCGCCTCAGGAAGGGGAAGCAGTGCACTATCAACACCGTGTATGGTGCGGATGGTGTTCTGCTGACTTCGACTGCGGATGTTGTGGATCGGTGGAGGGAATACTTCGAAGACCTCCTCAATCCCACCAACACGTCTTTCTTTGAGGAAGCGGTGCCTGGGGAATCTGTAGTGGACTCTCCTATTTCTGGGGCTGAGGTCGCTGAGGTAGTTAAAAAGCTCCTCGGCGGCAAGGCCCCGGGGGTGGATGAGATCCGCCCGGAGTTCCTTAAGGCTCTGGATGCTGTGGGGCTGTCTTGGTTGACAAGACTCTGCAGCATTGCGTGGACATCGGGGGCGGTACCTCTGGATTGGCAGACCGGGGTGGTGGTCCCTCTCTTTAAGAAGGGGGACCGGAGGGTGTGTTCCAACTATCGTGGGATCACACTCCTCAGCCTTCCCGGTAAGGTTTATTCAGGTGTACTGGAGAGGAGGCTTCGCCGGATAGTCGAACCTCGGATTCAGGAGGAACAGTGTGGTTTTCGTCCTGGTCGTGGAACTGTGGACCAGCTCTATACTCTCGGCAGGGTTCTTGAGGGTGCATGGGAGTTTGCCCAACCAGTCTACATGTGCTTTGTGGACTTGGAGAAGGCATTCGACCGTGTCCCTCGGGAAGTCCTGTGGGGAGTGCTCAGAGAGTATGGGGTATCGGAATGTCTTATTGTGGCAGTCCGCTCCCTGTATGATCAGTGTCAGAACTTGGTCCGCATTGCTGGCAGTAAGTCGGACACGTTTCCAGTGAGGGTTGGACTCCGCCAAGGCTGTCCTTTGTCACCGATTCTGTTCATAACTTTTATGGACAGAATTTCTAGGCGCAGCCAAGGCGTTGAGGGGTTCCGGTTTGGTGGCCACGGGATTAGGTCTCTGCTTTTTGCAGATGATGTGGTCCTGATGGCTTCATCTGGCCGGGATCTTCAGCTCTCACTGGATCGGTTCGCAGCAGAGTGTGAAGCGACCGGAATGAGAATCAGCACCTCCAAGTCCGAGTCCATGGTTCTCGCCCGGAAAAGGGTGGAGTGCCATCTCCGGGTTGGGGAGGAGACCCTGCCCCAAGTGGAGGAGTTCAAGTACCTAGGAGTCTTGTTCACGAGTGGGGGAAGAGTGGATCGTGAGATCGACAGGCGGATCGGTGCGGCGTCTTCAGTAATGCGGACGTTGTACCGGTCCGTTGTGGTGAAGAAGGAGCTGAGCCGGAAGGCAAAGCGCTCAATTTACCGGTCGATCTACGTTCCCATCCTGACCTATGGTCATGAGCTTTGGGTCATGACCGAAAGGATAAGATCACGGGTACAAGCGGCCGAAATGAGTTTCCTCCGCCGGGTGGCGGGGCTCTCCCTTAGAGATAGGGTGAGAAGCTCTGCCATCCGGGAGGAGCTCAACGTAAAGCCGCTGCTCCTCCACATCGAGAGGAGCCAGATGAAGTGGTTCGGGCATCTGGTCAGGATGCCACCCGAACGCCTCCCTAGGGATGTGTTTAGGACACGTCCAGCTGGTAGGCGGCCACGGGGAAGACCCAGGACACGTTGGAAAGACTATGTCTCCGGGCTGGCCTGGGAACGCCTCGGGATCCCCCGGGAAGAGCTAGACGAAGTGGCTGGAGATAGGGAAGTCTGGGCTTCCCTGCTTAGGCTGCTGCCCCCGCGACCCGACCTCGGATAAGCGGAAGATGATGGATGGATGGATGGCATGCCAGTCAACACCGTCATCCACACCACCCTCACCCACTTGGAGGACCAGGACACTTATGCCAGGCTATTATTCATCGACCACCACCAATTGATGAAGGTTGACCCCGACTTAAAGAAGGTGAAGAACTTACTGGGGTGTTACCATTTAGTGCTCAATAGTACAGAACATGTACTGTACTGTACAGTCTACTAATACAAATGTCAATCAATCAATCCAAACAGCTCTGCTATTAACACGGTCCTCCCACACAAACTCACTGTTGGTCTGACACCGGTTCTCTGTGACCGGGTGCTGAACTTCTCACAAACCTGCCCTAGTCAGTCAGAGTCCACAAAGGTTGTAAGCACAGGGACCCCCCAAGGCTGCGTGCTGAGCCCCCTGTTGTACACCCTCTTCACACACCACTGTGTGGCCTCCCAGAACAACACCAGTACCATCTAGTCTGCAGATGATACTACCGTCGTCACTCTGATCACCCACCAGTCTGCAGATACTACCGTCGTCAGACTGATCACCCACCAGTCTGCAGATGATACTACCGTCGTCAGACTGATCACCCACCAGTCTGCAGATGATACTACCGTCGTCAGACTGATCACCCACCAGTCTGCAGATGATACTACCGTCGTCAGACTGATCACCCACCAGTCTGCAGATACTACCGTCGTCAGACTGATCACCCACCAGTCTGCAGATGATACTACCGTCGTCAGACTGATCACCCACCAGTCTGCAGATGATACTACCGTCGTCAGACTGATCACCCACCAGTCTGCAGATGATACTACCGTCGTCAGATTGATCACCCACCAGTCTGCAGATGATACTACCGTCGTCAGACTGATCACCCACCAGTCTGCAGATGATACTACCGTCATCGGACTGATCACCCACCAGTCTGCAGATGATACTACCGTCGTCAGATTGATCACCCACCAGTCTGCAGATGATACTACGGTCATCGGACTGATCACCCACCAGTCTGCAGATGATACTACCGTCGTCAGATTGATCACCCACCAGTCTGCAGATGATACTACGGTCATCGGACTGATCACCCACCAGTCTGCAGATGATACTACCGTCGTCAGATTGATCACCCACCAGTCTGCAGATGATACTACGGTCATCGGACTGATCACCCACCAGTCTGCAGATGATACTACCGTCGTCAGACTGATCACCCACCAGTCTGCAGATGATACTACCGTCGTCTGACTGATCACCCACCAGTCTGCAGATGATACTACCGTCGTCTGACTGATCACCCACCAGTCTGCAGATGATACTACAGTCGTCGGACTGATCACCCACCAGTCTGCAGATGATACTACGGTCGTCAGACTGATCACCCACCAGTCTGCAGATTATACTACCGTCGTCAGACTGATCACCCACCAGTCTGCAGATGATACTACCGTCGTCTGACTGATCACCCACCAGTCTGCAAATGATACTACCGTCGTCGGACTGATCACCCACCAGTCTGCAGATGATACTACCATCGTCAGACTGATCACCCACCAGTCTGCAGATGATACTACGGTCGTCAGACTGATCACCCACCAGTCTGCAGATGATACTACCGTCGTCAGACTGATCACCCACCAGTCTGCAGATGATACTACGGTCGTCAGACTGATCACCCACCAGTCTGAAGATTATACTACCGTCGTCAGACTGATCACCCACCAGTCTGCAGATGATACTACCGTCGTCTGACTGATCACCCACCAGTCTGCAGATGATACTACCGTCGTCTGACTGATCACCCACCAGTCTGCAGATGATACTACAGTCGTCGGACTGATCACCCACCAGTCTGCAGATGATACTACGGTCGTCAGACTGATCACCCACCAGTCTGCAGATGATACTACCGTCGTCAGACTGATCACCCACCAGTCTGCAGATTATACTACCGTCGTCAGACTGATCACCCACCAGTCTGCAGATGATACTACCGTCGTCTGACTGATCACCCACCAGTCTGCAGATGATACTACCGTCGTCGGACTGATCACCCACCAGTCTGCAGATGATACTACCATCGTCAGACTGATCACCCACCAGTCTGCAGATGATACTACGGTCGTCAGACTGATCACCCACCAGTCTGCAGATGATACTTCCGTCGTCAGACTGATCACCCACCAGTCTGCAGATGATACTACGGTCGTCAGACTGATCACCCACCAGTCTGAAGATTATACTACCGTCGTCAGACTGATCACCCACCAGTCTGCAGATGATACTACCGTCGTCAGACTGATCACCCACCAGTCTGCAGATGATACTACCGTCGTCTGACTGATCACCCACCAGTCTGCAGATGATACTACAGTCGTCGGACTGATCACCCACCAGTCTGCAGATGATACTACCGTCGTCAGACTGATCACCCACCAGTCTGCAGATGATACTACCGTCGTCTGACTGATCACCCACCAGTCTGCAGATGATACTACAGTCGTCGGACTGATCACCCACCAGTCTGCAGATGATACTACCGTCGTCGGACTGATCACCCACCAGTCTGCAGATGATACTACGGTCGTCAGACTGATCACCCACCAGTCTGCAGATGATACTACCGTCGTCGGACTGATCACCCACTGGGGCAGCCGAGGCAGCGTACAGAAGGGAGGTAGCGGAAGTGCTGGCCAGGTGTCAGGATAATAATCTCTCCTTGAACACAGACAAGACCAAGGAGATGAGGAGTGCACAGTACACACTTCTGTACATGGGGGAGTCACTGAGGTGGACAGGGTGAAAACCTTTCAAGTCCTCGGGACCTCACCTGGGCTCACAACACCCAACAGACAATAAAGAACGCCCAGCAGCGACTGTACTTCCTAAGAAGGATGAAAACCATTTGGCATGCCACTGAAAATTCTCAGCAATTTCCATAGAAGTAGAGTTTAGAGTGGCCTTACCAGCTAGATCACGGTGTGGTAGGGAAAGTGTGCTGCTCAGGACAGGGAGGGTGATTCAAACTGCTCAGTACATATCAGGATCAGCCGTCCCCTCACCACAGGACATGTAGTCTACCAGGACCACACCATCTTCAAGGACAGTACATGGTCTCTTCAGCCTGCTACCATCAGGCAGACCATAGAGGATCCAGAAAGCCAGGACTACCAGACTGACGAACAGTTTCTACCCACAGGCCATCAGGCTTGTGAATGCTAACTTGTGCATGCTAGCTCCCCCAGCTACTCTCCACTCCCTGTTTTACTATTATCTATGACTGTCAATCACAATGTCACCTCCACATTGATACTGTTGACTGTCAATCACAATGTCACCTCCATATTGATACTGTTGACTGTCAATCACAATGTCACCTCCACATTGATACTGTTGACTGTCAATCACAATGTCACCTCCATATTGATACTGTTGACTGTCAATCACAATGTCACCTCCATATTGATACTGTTGACTGTCAATCACAATGTCACCTCCATATTGATACTGTTGACTGTCAATCACAATGTCACCTCCACATTGATACTGTTGACTGTCAATCACAATGTCACCTCCATATTGATACTGTTGACTGTCAATCACAATGTCACCTCCATATTGATACTGTTGACTGTCAATCACAATGTCACCTCCACATTGATACTGTTGACTGTCAATCACAATGTCACCTCCATATTGATACTGTTGACTGTCAATCACAATGTCACCTCCACATTGATACTGTTGACTGTCAATCACAATGTCACCTCCATATTGATACTGTTGACTGTCAATCACAATGTCACCTCCATATTGATACTGTTGACTGTCAATCACAATGTCACCTCCATATTGATACTGTTGACTGTCAATCACAATGTCACCTCCATATTGATACTGTTGACTGTCAATCACAATGTCACCTCCACATTGATACTGTTGACTGTCAATGACAATGTCACCTCCATATTGATACTGTTGACTGTCAATCACAATGTCACCTCCATATTGATACTGTTGACTGTCAATGACAATGTCACCTCCATATTGATACTGTTGACTGTCAATGACAATGTCACCTCCATATTGATACTGTTGACTGTCAATCACAATGTCACCTCCATATTGATACTGTTGACTGTCAATCACAATGTCACCTCCATATTGATACTGTTGACTGTCAATTACAATGTCACCTCTATATTGATACTGTTGACTGTCAATCACAATGTCACCTCCGTATTGATACTGTTGACTGTCAATCACAATGTCACCTCCATATTGATACTGTTGACTGTCAATCACAATGTCACCTCCATATTGATACTGTTGACTGTCAATCACAATGTCACCTCCATATTGATACTGTTGACTGTCAATCACAATGTCACCTCCATATTGATACTGTTGACTGTCAATGACAATGTCACCTCCATATTGATACTGTTGACTGTCAATGACAATGTCACCTCCACATTGATACTGTTGACTGTCAATCACAATGTCACCTCCATATTGATACTGTTGACTGTCAATCACAATGTCACCTCTATATTGATACTGTTGACTGTCAATCACAATGTCACCTCCGTATTGATACTGTTGACTGTCAATCACAATGTCACCTCCGTATTGATACTGTTGACTGTCAATCACAATATCACCTCCATATTGATACTGTTGACTGTCAATCACAATGTCACCTCCATATTGATACTGTTGACTGTCAATCACAATGTCACCTCTATATTGATACTGTTGACTGTCAATCACAATGTCACCTCCATATTGATACTGTTGACTGTCAATCACAATGTCACCTCTATATTGATACTGTTGACTGTCAATCACAATGTCACCTCCATATTGATACTGTTTACTGTCAATCACAATGTCACCTCCATATTGATACTGTTGACTGTCAATCACAATGTCACCTCCATATTGATACTGTTGACTGTCAATCACAATGTCACCTCCATATTGATACTGTTGACTGTCAATCACAATGTCACCTCCATATTGATACTGTTGACTGTCAATCACAATGTCACCTCCATATTGATACTGTTGACTGTCAATCACAATGTCACCTCCATATTGATACTGTTGACTGTCAATCACAATGTCACCTCTATATTGATACTGTTGACTGTCAATCACAATGTCACCTCCATATTGATACTGTTGACTGTCAATCACAATGTCACCTCCATATTGATACTGTTGACTGTCAATCACAATGTCACCTCCATATTGATACTGTTGACTGTCAATCACAATGTCACCTCTATATTGATATTGTTGACTGTCAATCACAATGTCACCTCCATATTGATACTGTTGACTGTCAATCACAATGTCACCTCCATATTGATACTGTTGACTGTCAATCACAATGTCACCTCCATATTGATACTGTTGACTGTCAATCACAATGTCACCTCCATATTGATACTGTTGACTGTCAATCACAATGTCACCTCCATATTGATACTGTTGACTGTCAATGACAATGTCACCTCCATATTGATACTGTTGACTGTCAATGACAATGTCACCTCCATATTGATACTGTTGACTGTCAATGACAATGTCACCTCCATATTGATACTGTTGACTGTCAATCACAATGTCACCTCCACATTGATACTGTTGACTGTCAATGACAATGTGCAATAATGTAATGTTACTCATTGTGTCTTGTATATAACATTTGTATTTGTATTTTAGCTAAGTACGTGTGACTTGTTGAAGGGTGGACTAGCAAAGTCAGATTTTCATTGTACGGCAAACTGTCTATTTAACTGTGATTATGACAATGAACTATCTTCAATCTTGAATACTTAGTCTTGCACAAGACTAAGTCTGTCACACAGACTTAGTCTGTGTGACAGACTAAGTCTGTTAAAATTATGGTAAATGACCCCAAAAGGGAATAAGCAGTAGAAAATGGATGGAGGGTTGTACTTGTATAGCGCTTTTCTACTCCTTTTTAAGGAGCCCAAAGCGCTTTGAAAGTATTTTCTTCTACAAGACCAAGTCTGACTCACAGACATACTTAATCTTGTACAAGACTACGTCCGTCACACAGACATACATAGTCTTGTAGAAGACTATGTATGTCTGTGTGACAGACGTAGTCTTGTACAAGACTACGTATGGCTGTGGGACAGACGTAGTCTTGTAGAAGATTAAGTATGTCTGTGAGTCAGACTAAGTCTTGTAAAAGAAACTACTTTACATAGTACTAAGTACTAAGTATGTCACACAGACATACGTAGTGTTGTACAAGACTAAGTCTGTCCCACAGACATACTTAGTCTCATACAAGACTAAGTATGTCTGTGGGACAGACTTAGTCTTGTAGAAAACTAAGTCTGTCACACACTTGTAGAAGACTAAGTCTGTCACACAGACAGACGTAGTCTTGTATAAGACTAATAAGTATGTCACACGGACGGACATAGACTGGTAGAAGACCAAGTCTGTCCCACAGACATACTTAAGTATGTGTGTGGGACAGACTTGGTCTTGTACCAGACTAAGTCTGTCCCACAGACAGATGTAACAATGTATCCATGACAGCAAAGTTATTGAGTTAATGTTCATTTAGCGTTTGATTGATTGACAGGCAGTCTGACAATTATATACATGTTTTACCAAATGGAAGTTGTTTTAATGCCATTCAAGGCCGCTGTTTTCGCCAAATGCATTTAATGACTTTTACTGCATTTTAATAACACCATGGGGACTAGAAGTACTAGAAGTGTGCTACATTGTTGTGACATTCACTCCAGCCTTCTCTGGGAAAACCTGGGCTGCCTGAAAAGCAAACCAGTTAGGTCTCATATTTGTTTTGTTCCAGGACTGCACTCACGTAGACTCGCAACAACTCCTTTTCTACTCCTCTAGTACAAGTCTTCTTTGTCATCTCACACTGGGCCTCAGTCGTGTCAGGCCGGACTAGGTTAGTGGACTTGCTGGACTAGGTTAGTGGACTTGCTGGACTAGGTTAGTGGACTTGCTGGACTAGGTTAGTGGACTTGCTGGACTAGGTTAGTGGACTTGTCACGTCCACCAGACAAAGCTGAGACAAAGTCAGGTGTCAGACTGAGACCACACTATGACCTATTTCCCACACACATGAAAGTGATATCTCTTGTCTTCTACATTTCTTATTTCACCTTCTTTTACCTTTTATTCATCTACTTTGACCGTCTCTTACCTGCTTTTACCTTCTACATTTCTCAGATCACCTACTAGCCACCTTTTTTTAGCAGTCTTTAACTTCTTACTTCAGTTGTGATGTGTTGTTGCTGCTAAAGTCCTTTTGCCTAAGACTACAAACCTAGAGGACTATCTTCACGTCTTTGGGCACTAGAAGAGCAGGGAGCAAGCAGGCCAACGTGGGACCACTAAAACTTGTTTGACGCTTCTGACACATTTTCCGAAAGTGACTGAGCAGAACGGTCGGTTCCACACCCAGGCCAGGTGAACACCCAGGCCAGGTGAATGACACAAGACTCATGCCACAACATAGACCTGACAGAAGGACTGAGTCAAGCGCTAACAAGACTGAGTCAAGCGCTAACGTAGACCTGACAGAAGGACTGAGTCAAGCGCTAACATAGACCTGACAGGATGACCGAGTCAAGAGCTAGCATAGACCTGACAGAATGACTGAGTCAAGCGCTAACATAGACCTGACAGAATGACTGAGTCAAGAGCTAGCATAGACCTGACAGAATGACTGAGTCAAGAGCTAGCATAGACCTGACAGAATGACCGAGTCAAGAGCTAACATAGACCTGACAGAATGACTGAGTCAAGCGCTAACATAGACCTGACAGAATGACTGAGTCAAGAGCTAACATAGACCTGACAGAATGACTGAGTCAAGCGCTAACACAGACCTGACAGAATGACCGAGTCAAGCGCTAACATAGACCTGACAGAATGACCGAGTCAAGCGCTAACATAGACCTGACAGAATGACCGAGTCAAGCGCTAACATAGACCTGACAGAATGACTGAGTCAAGCGCTAACATAGACCTGACAGAATGACCGAGTCAAGCGCTAACACAGACCTGACAGAATGACCGAGTCAAGAGCTAACATAGACCTGACAGAATGACCGAGTCAAGCGCTAACATAGACCTGACAGAATGACTGAGTCAAGCGCTAACATAGACCTGACAGAATGACTGAGTCAAGCGCTAACATAGACCTGACAGAATGACCGAGTCAAGCGCTAACATAGACCTGACAGAATGACCGAGTCAAGCGCTAACATAGACCTGACAGAATGACCGAGTCAAGCGCTAACATAGACCTGACAGAATGACTGAGTCAAGCGCTAACATAGACCTGACAGAATGACCGAGTCAAGCGCTAACATAGACCTGACAGAAGGACTGAGTCAAGCGCTAACATAGACCTGACAGAATGACCGAGTCAAGCGCTAACATAGACCTGACAGAATGACTGAGTCAAGAGCTAGCATAGACCTGACAGAATGACTGAGTCAAGAGCTAGCATAGACCTGACAGAATGACCGAGTCAAGAGCTAACATAGACCTGACAGAATGACTGAGTCAAGCGCTAACATAGACCTGACAGAATGACTGAGTCAAGAGCTAACATAGACCTGACAGAATGACTGAGTCAAGCGCTAACATAGACCTGACAGAATGACTGAGTCAAGCGCTAACACAGACCTGACAGAATGACTGAGTCAAGCGCTAACATAGACCTGACAGAATGACTGAGTCAAGCGCTAACACAGACCTGACAGAATGACTGAGTCAAGAGCTAGCATAGACCTGACAGAATGACTGAGTCAAGAGCTAGCATAGACCTGACAGAATGACCGAGTCAAGAGCTAACATAGACCTGACAGAATGACTGAGTCAAGAGCTAGCATAGACCTGACAGAATGACTGAGTCAAGAGCTAGCATAGACCTGACAGAATGACCGAGTCAAGAGCTAACATAGACCTGACAGAATGACTGAGTCAAGCGCTAACATAGACCTGACAGAATGACTGAGTCAAGAGCTAACATAGACCTGACAGAATGACTGAGTCAAGCGCTAACACAGACCTGACAGAATGACTGAGTCAAGCGCTAACACAGACCTGACAGAATGACTGAGTCAAGCGCTAACACAGACCTGACAGAATGACTGAGTCAAGCGCTAACATAGAACTGACAGAATGACTGAGTCAAGCGCTAACATAGACCTAACAGAATGACTGAGTCAAGCGCTAACATAGACCTGACAGAATGACTGAGTCAAGCGCTAACAGAATGACTGAGTCAAGCGCTATCATAGACCTGACAGAATGACTGAGTCAAGCGCTAACACAGACCTGACAGAATGACTGAGTCAAGCGCTAACAGAATGACTGAGTCAAGCGCTAACAGAATGACTGAGTCAAGCGCTAACATAGACCTGACAGAATGACTGAGTCAAGAGCTAACATAGACCTGACAGAATGACTGAGTCAAGCGCTAACACAGACCTGACAGAATGACTGAGTCAAGCGCTAACATAGACCTGACAGAATGACTGAGTCAAGCGCTAACACACACCTGACAGAATGACTGAGTCAAGCGCTAACATAGACCTGACAGAATGACTGAGTCAAGAGCTAGCATAGACCTGACAGAATGACTGAGTCAAGAGCTAGCATAGACCTGACAGAATGACCGAGTCAAGAGCTAACATAGACCTGACAGAATGACTGAGTCAAGAGCTAACATAGACCTGACAGAATGACTGAGTCAAGCGCTAACACAGACCTGACAGAATGACTGAGTCAAGCGCTAACATAGACCTGACAGAATGACTGAGTCAAGCGCTAACACAGACCTGACAGAATGACTGAGTCAAGCGCTAACACAGACCTGACAGAATGACTGAGTCAAGAGCTAACATAGACCTGACAGAATGACTGAGTCAAGCGCTAACAGAATGACTGAGTCAAGAGCTAACATAGACCTGACAGAATGACTGAGTCAAGCGCTAACATAGACCTGACAGAATGACTGAGTCAAGCGCTAACAGAATGACTGAGTCAAGCGCTAACATAGACCTGACAGAATGACTGAGTCAAGCGCTAACAGAATGACTGAGTCAAGCGCTAACATAGACCTGACAGAATGACTGAGTCAAGCGCTAACATAGACCTGACAGAATGACTGAGTCAAGCGCTAACATAGACCTGACAGAATGACTGAGTCAAGCGCTAACAGAATGACAGAGTCAAGCGCTAACATAGACCTGACAGAATGACTGAGTCAAGCGCTAACATAGACCTGACAGAATGACTGAGTCAAGCGCTAACACAGACCTGACAGAATGACTGAGTCAAGCGCTAACAGAATGACTGAGTCAAGCGCTAACAGAATGACTGAGTCAAGCGCTAACAGAATGACTGAGTCAAGCGCTAACATAGACCTGACAGAATGACTGAGTCAAGCGCTAACATAGACCTGACAGAATGACTGAGTCAAGCGCTAACATAGACCTGACAGAATGACTGAGTCAAGCGCTAACACAGACCTGACAGAATGACTGAGTCAAGCGCTAACACAGACCTGACAGAATGACTGAGTCAAGCGCTAACAGAATGACTGAGTCAAGCGCTAACATAGACCTGACAGAATGACTGAGTCAAGCGCTAACATAGACCTGACAGAATGACTGAGTCAAGCGCTAACATAGACCTGACAGAATGACTGAGTCAAGCGCTAACACAGACCTGACAGAATGACTGAGTCAAGCGCTAACAGAATGACTGAGTCAAGCGCTAACAGAATGACTGAGTCAAGCGCTAACAGAATGACTGAGTCAAGCGCTAACATAGACCTGACAGAATGACTGAGTCAAGCGCTAACATAGACCTGACAGAATGACTGAGTCAAGCGCTAACATAGACCTGACAGAATGACTGAGTCAAGCGCTAACACAGACCTGACAGAATGACTGAGTCAAGCGCTAACAGAATGACTGAGTCAAGCGCTAACAGAATGACTGAGTCAAGCGCTAACAGAATGACTGAGTCAAGCGCTAACATAGACCTGACAGAATGACTGAGTCAAGCGCTAACATAGACCTGACAGAATGACTGAGTCAAGCGCTAACATAGACCTGACAGAATGACTGAGTCAAGCGCTAACACAGACCTGACAGAATGACTGAGTCAAGCGCTAACACAGACCTGACAGAATGACTGAGTCAAGCGCTAACAGAATGACTGAGTCAAGCGCTAACATAGACCTGACAGAATGACTGAGTCAAGCGCTAACATAGACCTGACAGAATGACTGAGTCAAGCGCTAACATAGACCTGACAGAATGACTGAGTCAAGCGCTAACACAGACCTGACAGAATGACTGAGTCAAGCGCTAACAGAATGACTGAGTCAAGCGCTAACAGAATGACTGAGTCAAGCGCTAACAGAATGACTGAGTCAAGCGCTAACATAGACCTGACAGAATGACTGAGTCAAGCGCTAACATAGACCTGACAGAATGACTGAGTCAAGCGCTAACATAGACCTGACAGAATGACTGAGTCAAGCGCTAACACAGACCTGACAGAATGACTGAGTCAAGCGCTAACACAGACCTGACAGAATGACTGAGTCAAGCGCTAACAGAATGACTGAGTCAAGCGCTAACATAGACCTGACAGAATGACTGAGTCAAGCGCTAACATAGACCTGACAGAATGACTGAGTCAAGCGCTAACATAGACCTGACAGAATGACTGAGTCAAGCGCTAACATAGACCTGACAGAATGACTGAGTCAAGCGCTAACACAGACCTGACAGAATGACTGAGTCAAGCGCTAACAGAATGACTGAGTCAAGCGCTAACAGAATGACTGAGTCAAGCGCTAACAGAATGACTGAGTCAAGCGCTAACATAGACCTGACAGAATGACTGAGTCAAGCGCTAACATAGACCTGACAGAATGACTGAGTCAAGCGCTAACATAGACCTGACAGAATGACTGAGTCAAGCGCTAACACAGACCTGACAGAATGACTGAGTCAAGCGCTAACAGAATGACTGAGTCAAGCGCTAACAGAATGACTGAGTCAAGCGCTAACAGAATGACTGAGTCAAGCGCTAACATAGACCTGACAGAATGACTGAGTCAAGCGCTAACATAGACCTGACAGAATGACTGAGTCAAGCGCTAACATAGACCTGACAGAATGACTGAGTCAAGCGCTAACACAGACCTGACAGAATGACTGAGTCAAGCGCTAACACAGACCTGACAGAATGACTGAGTCAAGCGCTAACAGAATGACTGAGTCAAGCGCTAACATAGACCTGACAGAATGACTGAGTCAAGCGCTAACATAGACCTGACAGAATGACTGAGTCAAGCGCTAACATAGACCTGACAGAATGACTGAGTCAAGCGCTAACACAGACCTGACAGAATGACTGAGTCAAGCGCTAACAGAATGACTGAGTCAAGCGCTAACAGAATGACTGAGTCAAGCGCTAACATAGACCTGACAGAATGACTGAGTCAAGCGCTAACATAGACCTGACAGAATGACTGAGTCAAGCGCTAACATAGACCTGACAGAATGACTGAGTCAAGCGCTAACATAGACCTGACAGAATGACTGAGTCAAGCGCTAACACAGACCTGACAGAATGACTGAGTCAAGCGCTAACACAGACCTGACAGAATGACTGAGTCAAGCGCTAACAGAATGACTGAGTCAAGCGCTAACATAGACCTGACAGAATGACTGAGTCAAGCGCTAACATAGACCTGACAGAATGACTGAGTCAAGCGCTAACATAGACCTGACAGAATGACTGAGTCAAGCGCTAACATAGACCTGACAGAATGACTGAGTCTAGCGCTAACATAGACCTGACAGAATGACTGAGTCAAGCGCTAACACAGACCTGACAGAATGACTGAGTCAAGCGCTAACACAGACCTGACAGAATGACTGAGTCAAGCGCTAACAGAATGAATGAGTCAAGCGCTAACATAGACCTGACAGAATGACTGAGTCAAGCGCTAACATAGACCTGACAGAATGACTGAGTCAAGCGCTAACATAGACCTGACAGAATGACTGAGTCAAGCGCTAACACAGACCTGACAGAATGACTGAGTCAAGCGCTAACACAGACCTGACAGAATGACTGAGTCAAGCGCTAACATAGACCTGACAGAATGACTGAGTCAAGCGCTAACACAGACCTGACAGAATGACTGAGTCAAGCGCTAACACAGACCTGACAGAATGACTGAGTCAAGCGCTAACAGAATGAATGAGTCAAGCGCTAACATAGACCTGACAGAATGACTGAGTCAAGCGCTAACATAGACCTGACAGAATGACTGAGTCAAGCGCTAACATAGACCTGACAGAATGACTGAGTCAAGCGCTAACACAGACCTGACAGAATGACTGAGTCAAGCGCTAACACAGACCTGACAGAATGACTGAGTCAAGCGCTAACAGAATGAATGAGTCAAGCGCTAACATAGACCTGACAGAATGACTGAGTCAAGCGCTAACATAGACCTGACAGAATGACTGAGTCAAGCGCTAACATAGACCTGACAGAATGACTGAGTCAAGCGCTAACACAGACCTGACAGAATGACTGAGTCAAGCGCTAACATAGACCTGACAGAATGACTGAGTCAAGCGCTAACATAGACCTGACAGAATGACTGAGTCAAGCGCTAACATAGACCTGACAGAATGACTGAGTCAAGCGCTAACACAGACCTGACAGAATGACTGAGTCAAGCGCTAACATAGACCTGACAGAGTGAGCCACTTGTGTGTTCCACACAGGATTCCCACTGATAGTGCAAACTCAACATAATAGTCAATTGTTTCCTGGCCCGCATCACTAAGTTGTGACGTCACCGTGCTAAAGACTCTACAGCTGTGGATTTCTTGGATTTTGTTACTTTAAAGCATCTTACAAATATGCTAATCGTTCCCCTTTTAGCAAGTTAACTTGCTGACGTTAGCAAGCTAATGTTTTTTTGCTGGCACTTTAACAAATGTTGTACTTTTTAACCAAACAATCATTGGTTTTGTTACTTGGCGCCATCTTAGACATATTCCTCTGTTAGCATGCTAATTTTAGTATGCTATCATTAACATGCTACTGTATTTTGCAAGAATTGTAGCTTATGTAATTTTTAACCTAATAATCACGGATTTCGTTAATTGACACCAACTTAGAATTTCGCTGACTGCCATCTTAGAAGCATGCTTCTCTGTTACCATGCTGATGTTAGCATGCTAACATTTTAGCCAATTTCCTACTTTTCAACCTAGTAATCATAGAATCTGGTACTTAACGCTAGCCCTCCACCTGTTGCATGCTAATGTTAGCGTGTGAACGTTAACATGTGAGTGTTAGCACGCTAAAGTTTTAAGATACAATTTTAGCTAATTTAGTTCCTTATGACCTAATAAGCATGGATTCCGGCACTTGGCGCCATCGTAGATATATATGCTGGCCCTCCATCTGTTAGCATGTTAATGTTAGCATGTAAACGTTAGCACGCTAACGTTTTATGTTACCATTTCAGACAACTTTGTACGTTTTAACCTAATTATCATATATTTCGTTACTTGATGCCATCTTAGAAGTATGTGTCCCCTGTTACCATGCTGATGTTAGCATGCTAACATTATATGCTAGCATTTTAGCAAACTTCTTACTTTTCAACCTAATAATCATGGACTCCAGTTCTTGGCGCCATCTTAATAGTGTGCTAGCCCTCCACCAGTTGCATGCTAATGTTAGCATGTGAATGTTAGCGTGTGAACATTAGCACCCTTATAATTTATGATAGAATTTTAGCTAATTTCGTACTTCAAAACCTAATAATCGTGGATTTCGGCACTTAGCGCCATTTTAGAAGTATGCTAGCCCTTCACCTGTTAGCACATAAACGTTAGCACTATAACAGTTTATGGTAACATTTTAGATAATATTGTACGTTTTAACCTAATCATCATAGATTTCATTACTTGGTGTCATCTTAAAAGTATGTTTGCTGTTCCCCTGTTAGCATGCTAATGTAAACATCTTAGCTAAAATCTTAGCTAGCTTGTAATTTTCAACCAAAGAAACAGATTTTGTTACTTGGTTCCATCTGGGAAGTATACTATCGGTTTCCCTGTTAGCATGTTAACTTTGTATGCTAGCATTTTAGCTAATGTTATACCAGTGGTTTTTAACCAGGGTTTGATCGAACCCTAGGGGTTCGGTGAGTTGGCCTCAGGGGTTCGGTGGAGCTGTCACGCCAAATTTCTTCCCCCCTACAAAAACCTTCCCCCCCATTTACTTCCGGGGTCATGATTAATACAGACGTTTTGTTAACGCTATATTATAAAAATATAACGCTATATTATAAAAATACAGACGTTTTGTTAACGCTATATTATATAAAAAATTTAAAAACAATTTACAAACACAAGCTATGGGATGACACATTTACTTCCGGGGTCACGTTTCCTCTTATGTCATCCCATAGCTTGTGTTTGTAAATTGTTTTTTTAATTTTTTTATAATATAGCGTTAACAAAACGCCTGTATTTTTATAATATAGCGTTATATTTTTATAATATAGCGTTAACAAAACGTCTTATTAATCATGACCCCAGAACTAAATGGGGGGGAAAGTTTTTGTAGGGAGAAGAAATTTGGCGTGACAGCTCCACCGAACCCCTGAGGCCAACTCGCCGAACCCCTAGGGTTTGATCGAACCCTGGTTAAGAACCACTGGTATAACATTAGCTAAAATGCTAGCATACAAAGTTAACATGCTAACAGGGAAACCGATAGTATACTTCCCAGATGGAACCAAGTAACAAAATCTATGTTTATTTGGTTGAAAATTACAAGCTAGCTAAGACTTTAGCAAGATGTTTACATTAGCATGCTAACAGGGGAACAGCAAACATACTTCTAAGATGACACCAAGTAATGAAATCTATGATAATTAGGTTAAAACGTACAATATTATCTAAAATGTTACCATAAACTGTTATAGTGCTAACGTTTACGTGCTAACAGGTGAAGGGCTAGCATACTTCTAAGATGGCGCTAAGTGCCGAAATCCACGATTATTAGGTTCTGAAGTACGAATTTAGCTAAAATTCTATCATAAAATATAAGGGTGCTAATGTTCACACGCTAACGTTCACATGCTAACCTTAGCATGCAACAGGTGGAGGGCTAGCACATTACTAAGATGGCGCCAAGAACTGGAGTCCATGATTAAGGTAACGTGTGGAGTTCCCCAGGTCCTTGGCCCTGCACTCTTCAGCATCTACATGCTGCCGCTAGGTGACATCATACGCAAATACGGTGTTAGCTTTCACTGTTATGCTGATGACACCCAACTCTACATGCCCCTAAAGCTGACCAACACGCCGGATTGTAGTCAGCTGGAGGCGTGTCTTAATGAAATTAAACAATGGATGTCCGCTAACTTTTTGCAACTCAACGCCAAAAAAACGGAAATGCTGATTATCGGTCCTGCTAGACACCGAACTCTATTTAATAATACAACTCTAACATTTGACAACCAAACAATTAAACAAGGCGACACGGTAAAGAATCTGGGTATTATCTTCGACCCAACTCTCTCCTTTGAGGCACACATTAAAAGCGTTACTAAAACGGCCTTCTTTCATCTCCGTAACATCGCTAAAATTGGCTCCATTCTGTCCACTAAAGACGCTGAGATCATTATCCATGCGTTTGTTACGTCTCGCCTCGACTACTGTAACGTATTATTTTGGGGTCTCCCCATGTCTAGCATTAAAAGATTACAGTTGGTACAAAATGCGGCTGCTAGACTTTTGACAAGAACAAGAAAGTTTGATCACATTACGCCTGTACTGTATATACCTTTATATACATATATACATACATATATACCTATACTGTATATACCTTTATATACATATATACATACATATATACCTATACTGTATATACCTTTATATACATATATACATACATATATACCTATACTGTATATACCTTTATATACATATATACATACATATATACCTATACTGTATATACCTTTATATACATATATACATACATATATACCTATACTGTATATACCTTTATATACATATATACATACATATATACCTGTACTGTATATACCTTTATATACATATATACATACATACATACCTGTACTGTATATACCTTTATATACATATATACATACATATATACCTATACTGTATATACCTTTATATACATATATACATACATATATACTGTATATACCTTTATATACATATATACATACATATATACTGTATATACCTTTATATACATATATACATACATATATACCTATACTGTATATACCTTTATATACATATATACATACATATATACCTATACTGGCTCACCTGCACTGGCTTCCTGTGCACTTAAGATGTGACTTTAAGGTTTTACTACTTACGTATAAAATACTACACGGTCTAGCTCCATCTTATCTTGCCGATTGTATTGTACCATATGTCCCGGCAAGAAATCTGCGTTCAAAGGACTCCGGCTTATTAGTGATTCCCAAAGCCCAAAAAAAGTCTGCGGGCTATACAGCATTTTCCGTTCGGGCTCCAGTACTCTGGAATACCCTCCCGGTAACAGTTTGCGATGCCACCTCAGTAGAAGCATTTAAGTCTCACCTTAAAACTCATTTGTATACTCTAGCCTTTAAATAGACTCCCTTTTTAGACGAGTTGATCTGCCGTTTCTTTTCTTTTTCTTCTATGTCCCACTCTCCCGTGTGGAGGGGGTCCGGTCCGATCCGGTGGCCATGTACTGCTCGCCTGTGTATCGGCTGGGGACATCTCTGCGCTGCTGGTCCGCCTCCGCTTGGGATGGTTTCCTGCTGGCTCCGCTATGAACGGGACTCTCGCTGCTGTGTTGGATCCGCTTTGGACTGGACTCTCGCG
Source organism: Nerophis ophidion (assembly GCF_033978795.1). Taxonomy (NCBI): domain Eukaryota; kingdom Metazoa; phylum Chordata; class Actinopteri; order Syngnathiformes; family Syngnathidae; genus Nerophis; species Nerophis ophidion. The sequence continues at coordinate 1,995,183 of NC_084614.1, forward strand.
ACTGTGTTGGATCCATTATGGATTGAACTTTCACAGTATCATGTTAGACCCGCTCGACATCCATTGCTTTCCTCCTCTCTAAGGTTCTCATAGTCATCATTGTCACCGACGTCCCACTGGGTGTGAGTTTTTCCTTGCCCTTATGTGGGCCTACCGAGGATGTCGTGGTGGTTTGTGCAGCCCTTTGAGACACTAGTGATTTAGGGCTATATAAGTAAACATTGATTGATTGATTGATTGATGATTATTAGGTTGAAAAGTAAGAAGTTTGCTGAAATGTTAGCATGTTAACATCAGCATGCTAACATGCTGTACATAAAAACTTCTCCCTATCAGCATATTAGCGATACGGCCCCAGCAGAACCCAAACTGATGTGCAGGTGTGTCATTTGTTAGAGTTCATGCACTCTGTTGGTTTAGTTCTTTGAACAAGGTGATGTTCATGCACGGTTGTGCACCAGTAAAAGATCATATAACTTTGTTTTGAATTTGAAAAACATTTTATTTTTCACTAAAGGGTTTGGTGGATGCACAGAAGAAACTGGTGGGGTTCAGTACCTCCAACAAGGTGAAGAACCACTGTGGTATACGTTTAGATGAAATGTTTCTGCATTCTGTTAGTGTGTACCCTCTTGGAAGGCTGCTAACATGTCTAACCAGACTAACATTTAGCATTTCTAGATTCAGCCTTTCCACTTTCAAACCATGTTTGACTTTTAAACTCTTTTAAAAGCTTCCAAACATTTCCACCAGTGTTCCAGTTCAGTGTTAGCTCGTTGACATTTAAACCATTTCAACATTCAAACCATTCCTACATTCATTCTACATTCCTTCAGCCTTTCAGTTCAGCTTCAGCATTGGAGCGGGTGTGTGTGTGTGTGTGTGTGTGTGTGTGTGTGTGTGTGTGTGTGTGTGTGTGTGTGTGTGTGTGTGTGTGTGTGTGTCAGATGAAGGTGTGTAAATTCAGTCCGGAACGCGGCACGTCAGTTATCACATGATGAGAGGGTAAACACGAAAAGCTGTTGAAGTTGTGCTGCTAGTTATATGTTACACACACACACACACACACACACACACACACACACACACACACACACACACACACACACACACACACACACACACACACACACACACACACAACAAGGTGTCTCCAGGTGTTATGCTCATAATGAAGTGTTTAAGGTGCCGTCATAGATCATATATAAAGGAAGAGGGACACACCAGAGGACATTTTGGGGTTAGAAGTTATTGTTCTATGAGTAGTAATAACAATAATAATAATAATAATAATAATAATAATAGCGGCCATCTTGAGACGGCAGCAGCGCAGCAGCATCAGCGCAGCAGTTCTTTGAAGGCTCGTAAAATCAAAACCGGAGCAGATAGAAAAACTCTTTCATCAACCTTTAATCAGAAGGGTTCGATCTCTTTCCTGTGCGAGTTTGAAGCCGACACAACAAACTCGCTCAGAGGAGATAATGTTTGAAAAAAACTTTTGTTTTGAAGGGTAATTGCCAAATTCCTGCTGATTTTTGCTGAAGCATGGAAATGAATGAAATGTAGGTCTAAGTGAGACCTGCATAGAAGTTTTTGTTTCATGTCTCTACAACATTCCTACCGGAAGTTACAAGCATTTGTTTTCCTGTGTTTTCTTCCTAGGAGCAGTTTTGTCTGTGTTTTATTCCTAGGGGGCGCTACAGCGCAATTTTGAGTTTTGGGTTGTTGTTTTTTTTTTTATTAGGTCGCAATTTTCGCCAGTCCTGATGTGAGTGTCCAGTTTGGTGAGTTTTGAAGCATTTTAAGGGGGTGAAATTATAGCTCACAGAGGCAAAATTTACTGTTTTTAGGAAACTTTTGTTTTGAAGGGTTTTTTGCCAACATTCTGTTGATTTTTGCTGAAGGAGGTCAGTGAATGAAATATAGGTCTATGTGAGACCTACATAGAAGTTTTTTGTTTCATGTCTCTACGACATTCCTAACGGAAGTTACAAGCAGTTGTGTCTGTGTTTTTTCCTAGTGGGCGCTAGAGCGCAATTTTGAGTTTTGGGTTTTGGTTCTTTGATTAGATTGCAATTTTCACCAATCCTGATGTGTGTTTTAATTTGGTGAGTTTTGAAGCATGTTAAGGGGGTCAAATTACAGCTCAAAGAGGCGGCAGTATAATAATAATAAAACCTTAGAAATACAATAGGGTCCTCTGTCCCAAAGGGACATTCGGTCCCTGATAATAATAACTAAAACATGTTGATGGGCCTGCTCTCTGGTCCCTGGACCCATCTCCTTTCACATCATTTAAGGTGGTCCGTCAGATAAATGATTGTGTCAAACCATGTGGTTCTATGCATCATTCCATGTGGTACTAGGCATCATTCCATGTGGTCTATGCATCATTCCATGTGGTACTAGGCATCATTCCATGTGGTTCTATGCATCATTCCATGTGGTTCTATGCATCATTCCATGTGGTTCTATGCATCATTCCATGTGGTCTGTGCATCATTCCATGTGGTTCTATGCATCATTCCATGTGGTTCTATGCATCATTCCATGTGGTTCTATGCATCATTCCATGTGGTCTATGCATCATTCCATGTGGTTCTATGCATCATTCCATGTGGTCTATGCATCATTCCATGTGGTTCTATGCATCATTCCATGTGGTTCTATGCATCATTCCATGTGGTCTATGCATCATTCCACGTGGTTCTATGCATCATTCCATGTGGTTGTATGCATCATTCCATGTGGTCTATGCATCATTCCATGTGGTTCTATGCATCATTCCATGTGGTTCTATGCATCATTCCATGTGGTTCTATGCATCATTCCATGTGGTTCTATGCATCATTCCATGTAGTCTATGCATCATTCCATGTGGTTCTATGCATCATTCCATGTGGTTCTATGCATCATTCCATGTGGTTCTATGCATCATTCCATGTGGTTCTATGCATCATTCCATGTGGTCTATGCATCATTCCATGTGGTTCTATGCATCATTCCATGTGGTTCTATGCATCATTCCATGTGGTTCTATGCATCATTCCATGTGGTCTATGCATCATTCCATGTGGTTCTATGCATCATTCCATGTGGTTCTATGCATCATTCCATGTGGTTCTATGCATCATTCCATGTGGTCTATGCATCATTCCATGTGGTTCTATGCATCATTCCATGTGGTTCTATGCATCATTCCATGTGGTCTATGCATCATTCCATGTGGTTCTATGCATCATTCCATGTGGTTCTATGCATCATTCCATGTGGTTCTATGCATCATTCCATGTGGGTCTATGCATCATTCCATGTGGTTCTATGCATCATTCCATGTGGTCTATGCATCATTCCATGTGGTTCTATGCATCATTCCATGTGGTTCTATGCATCATTCCATGTGGTTCTATGCATCATTCCATGTGGTTCTATGCATCATTCCATGTGGTTCTATGCATCATTCCATGTGGTCTATGCATCATTCCATGTGGTTCTATGCATCATTCCAGGTGGTTCTATGGATCATTCCATGTGGTTCTATGCATCATTCCATGTGGTTCTATGCATCATTCCATGTGGTCTATGCATCATTCCATGTGGTTCTATGCATCATTCCATGTGGTTCTATGCATCATTCCATGTGGTCCATGCATCATTCCATGTGGTTCTATGCATCATTCCATGTGGTTCTATGCATCATTCCATGTGGTTCTATGCATCATTCCATGTGGTCTATGCATCATTCCATGTGGTTCTATGCATCATTCCATGTGGTTCTATGCATCATTCCATGTGGTTCTATGCATCATTCCATGTGGTCTATGCATCATTCCATGTGGTTCTATGCATCATTCCATGTGGTCTATGCATCATTCCATGTGGTTCTATGCATCATTCCATGTGGTTCTATGCATCATTCCATGTGGTTCTATGCATCATTCCATGTGGTTCTATGCATCATTCCATGTGGTTCTATGCATCATTCCATGTGGTTCTATGCATCATTCCATGTGGTTCTATGCATCATTCCATGTGGTTCTATGCATCATTCCATGTGGTTCTATGCATCATTCCATGTGGTTCTATGCATCATTCCATGTGGTTCTATGCATCATTCCACACCATTTGCACTAGTCTGTCACCTCATTTATTGTCATAACTGTAAGTAAATAATGATTAAAAAACAATTACCAACTAAATAAATTAATACAAATCAATGAAGTAAAATCAATCTTTTTCTCACAAAGTGTGGACTTTTTCTTATAAAATTGGGAACAATTACTCATATTCTTTCTGTTTCTGTAATATTGCAATGTTTTCTCCTAAAATGATTACTTTTTCATGTCAAATTAATACTTTTTAATGCAAAATGGTGACATTTGTCTTATCAAAGTCTGACTTTTATTATAATGTTGCCAATTTTTTGTTGTTCTTGTAAAACTGAATTTTCTTTTAGTAAAATGATGACTTTGACTTCAGATTATTAATATAATATTGCCAAACTTTGCAAGTTTTCTTATTAAATTGTTACTTTTGTCGCGTAAAAAGACGACTCTTTCCATAAAATTGCCAACATTTTAGGCTCTCTTGTAAAATTCCAACTGTTATTGAGAAAAATTCCAACTTTTATCATAATATTGCACAAATATTCAGTTTTTCTTGTACAATTTTGACTTGTGTTGAGTAAAATGAGGACTTTTATTATAATACTGCTCAAATTCTAACTATTTCTTGTGAAAGTGTGACCTTGTGAGTGTGTGTGTGTGTGTGTGTGTGTGTGTGTGTGTGTGTGTGTGTGTGTGTGACTCACCTGTAATGACGTGGAAGCTGATGGGTATTTCTCTGCAAAGACCAAACAAGGAAGATAAATGAGTAAAAAGTATTTACTCAGTAAGTTTGACTCTTAAAAAGATTTGGTGATCATTTGTCATCACTGAGTACTTGGATGTACTTATACATCTTCTACTTATACTATTCTATTACTGCTATCTTCTTTAATTTTCCTGAAGGAACTCTCCTGAAAGAATCAATATCTATCAATCTATCTACTTTCAGGAAAGTACTCTTTTTGCAGCCCTTTGAGACACTTGTGATTTAGGGCTATATAAATAAACATTGATTGATTGACTGATTGATTTTGGCCCATCAAATACACCAACTGACACCTGTACAACACAACTATAACTACATTGCTACAAGAAGTACACGACTATTAGTACAACAACTACAGTATTACAAGTACATTACTACAAGACGTACACTACTATTGGTACTAAAACTACAGTATTATAACTACATTGCTACAAGGAGTACACTATTATTAGTATTAAAACTACAAGTACTATACTACTGTATGTATGTGTGTGTGTATATACTGTATGTATATATGTGTATACACATATCTATTATATTCTATATATATATATACATATATATATATACAGTATATATATATACATACACACACACACACATATACAAACCCCGTTTCCATATGAGTTGGGAAATGGTGTTAGATGTAAATATAAACAGAATACAATGATTTGCAAATCCTTTTCAAGCCATATTCAGTTGAATATGCTACAAAGACAACATATTTCATGTTCAAACTCATAAACTTTATTTTTTTTGCAAATAATAATTAACTTAGAATTTCATGGCTGCAACACGTGCCAAAGTAGTTGGGAAAGGGCATGTTCACCACTGTGTTACATCACCTTTTCTTTTAACAACACTCAATAAAGGTTTGGGAACTGAGGAAACTAATTGTTGAAGCTTTGAAAGTGGAATTCTTTCCCATTCTTGTTTTATGTAGAGCTTCAGTCCTTCAACAGTTCGGGGTCTCCGCTGTCCTATTTCACACTTCATAATGCGCCACACATTTTCCATGGGAGACATGTCTGGACTGCAGGCGGGCCAGGAAAGTACCCGCACTCTTTTACTATGAAGCCACGCTGTTTTAACACGTGGCTTGGAATTGTCTTGCTGAAATAAGCAGGGGCGTCCATGATAACGTTGCTTAGATGACAGCATATGTTGCTCCAAAAGCTGTATGTACCTTTCAGGATTAATGGTGCCTTCACAGATGTGTAAGTTACCCATGCCTTGGGCACTAATACACCCCCATACCATCACACATGCTGGCTTTTACACTTTGAGCTTATAACAATCCGGATGGTTATTTTACTCTTTGGTCCGGAGGACACCACGTCCACAGTTTCCAAATATAATTTGAAATGTGGACTCGTCAGACCACAGAACACATTACCACTTTGCATCAGTCCATCTTAGATGAGCTCGGGCCCAGAGAAGCTGGCGGCGTTCCTGGGTGTTGTTGATAAATGACTTTCACTTTGCATAGTAGAGTTTTAACTTGCACTTACAGATTGAGCGATCAACTGTATTTAGTGACAGTGGTTTTCTGAAGTGTTCCAGAGCCCATGCGGTGATATCCTTTACACACTGATGTCGGTTTTTGATGCAGTACAGCGTGAGGGGTCAAAGGTCCGTAATATCATTGCTTACATGCAGTGATTTCTCCAGATTCTCAGAACCTTTTGATGATTTTACAGACCGTAGATGGTAAAATCCCTAAATTCCTTGCATTAGCTCGTTGAGAAATGTTGTTCTAAAACTGTTCGACAATTTGCTTACAAAGTGGTAACCCTCACCCCATCCTTGTTTGTGAATGCTTTTATAGCCAATCATGGCACCCACCTGTTCCCAATTAGCCTGCACACCTAATGTTCCTAATAAGTGTTTGATGAGCATTCCTCAACTTTATCAGTATTTATTTCCGCCTTTCCCAACTTCTTTGTCACA